>NC_041389.1:221736339-221740841 GCF_002162155.2 Triticum dicoccoides | reverse complement strand
GGGTCGGGGCCTAGCGCCGGCGCCGGCGGAGTCGGGGGCGAGCGCCGGGGCCGGGTCGGGCATGGCAGTGCGACGGGGGAGAGAGAGTGGGGATTTGGGGGGAAATGGCGGGATGAAGCAGGGCGAGTGAGGATTTTGGGTTAAGTGGGCATAGCAGTAGCGCGTTATGTCAAAACGCGCTGCTACTAACATCAGTAGCTGTAGCGGTTTAGGAAAAATGCGCTACTACTAAATTCAGTAGCTGTAGCGGTTTATGCAAAACACGCTGCTACTACCGTCGCTACTGCCAGTTTTCCTTTTTCTTTTCCTTTATTTTATCCCACTTTTATTTCCCGAGGGCAGTGAACGAAGGGAGGGCGATATATATTGCATCGTTTGGCGGTTAAATATGTATGCAAAATAGGAACATATATATTACACATCATTGGACCCATGCATAATAATGGCTAAGTGTGTATACAAAATAGGAACATATATATATATATATATATTACACATCATTGGACCGATAACATACGTTTCCTCAGTGCTGACGTTTTCATTTTTGAGTCAGCTTCTTTCCTTCTTGTTCGTCGAAGAATAATTGAGCCCCTCATTGTGACTTTGCCTTTTCCATGGAGTACGATTTTTCTTAGGTAATGTAGTATTGATTCTTCTTTTGACGTATACTTCATCATCATCGTCATCTTCCCTCATTGGGTTGCCGTACTGATCATAGTCTTCCTCGTTGGCGACTCCATCCATTCCAATGATGTTCCTTTTGCCTCTCCTCACGACAACACGACTGGGGTTTCGCGGGTCAGTTATGAAGAAGCATTGTGTCACGTGCTTAGCGTGTACCCATGGCTCGTTTTTTGCGATAGCGTTCACGGTAGCGCTCTTGGCGTCGGGTATAGTCATGGTAGTGAACATCCAGCTTTCTCTTTCGACATTCTTAGCCCATCTGACATGGAACATCGTCGTGTTGTGCAGTCCAGAGTAGTCAAGCTCCCAGATCTCCTCGACCCTTCCATAAAATCGTTCAGTTGCGCCGTTGTCGCTGCCGGTCATGCATTCCATCATCACCCCTGAGTTCTGATCATCACTGTCCATATCGTTGGCCTCCGTGTAGAACGTGTATCCGTTGATATCATATGCCTGATAGGTTACGAGGTTGGGCGAGGGGCCATGTGCTAAGGCATATATGAGCAATCCGTCCTTAGAGCCCTCCTCCGGGGGATTAGCAATAATATGCTCTTTGAACCAATGCAGGAAAGTGGAGTTGTGCTCTCTAGTAACTTCGGCGTCCGTCCTGCATACCCCCCGGTCACGATACTTCTTTGCGATAATTTCTTTATGCAGTGCCACGAAAGGATCTACCTCGTCTAGGTGTTGTAGCACTACCAAGTTTGCTCTGTCAAAGTCGCTGCGTCGATCTGAGTATGCCACATGCAGTTCCCTGCGACCATTGCAGTGACCTTCTCCTTCGAGCCTCCCATCGTGCTTGTTAACGGGCAAACCAACACTAACACCAGGCGGCTGGTCTGCGCCATATAGAAAATTCTCACAGAAAGAGATGCACTCTTGTGCCAAATAGCCCTGGACGATGCTTCCATCCGGACGGGACATGTTACGAATGAATCCTTTGATGGTCCCATTCATCCTCTCAAACGGCATCATGTTGTGCAGGAATGACGGCCCCAGGTCTATTATGTCATCCACAATATGGACACACAGATGCACCATCACGTCGAAGAACGCGGGCGGGAAGTACATCTCAAGCTCATTCAGTATCACAACGATCTCTTCCTGTAGCCTTTGGAGCTGCTTCACACTGATCGACTTTCGAGAGATGACGTCGAAAAAGTTGCAGAGACCAATAAGCGTGTCACGGACGTGCTTGTCCATTATCCCTCTAAGGGCAACAGGTAGTATCTGCGTCATCATCACATGACAGTCATGAGACTTCATCCCGCTGAACCTTTTCTTGTCCGTGTCTAGATATCTGCTTATCTTGCCACAGTAACCAGAACTAACTTTGACTCCGGTAAGGCCTTAAAGAATTGATTGATCTCAGCATGACTTAAGGTGAAGCAAGAAGGGGGGCAATAATCCTCTTTCTTTATTTTCTTGCCCTTCTTCTCTCGTGCCTCTGTCTCCGTCTCTGTCTCGTCTGACATTTTACGGGGCGGCATGTGCAGATCTTCCCTGATTTTCAAATCTTGCAAGTCTTTTCTTGCCTTTGGCCCATCCTTGGTCTTATCCGGCATGTTCATTAGTGTTGCAAGCAAGCTCTCAAGGACATTCTTACAGATATGCATTTGATCAAGGCAATGAGGTGTATCGAGTTTGTGCCAGTACTCCAAGTCCCAGAACACAGACCTCGTCTTCCATACCTTCAGCAGCGGCTCCGACGCCTTTCTCATCGTCTTTCCCGGCGCGGGGCACTCCTTCCAGTTTTTCAACAGCTCATCAATTTCGGCACCGCTCCGCTTACGTGGAGGTCCTCGATGCTCAGCGTGACCATTGAATAGATCTCCACGGTTTCTCCACGGGTCGTCCTGTTCAAGCCATCTTCGATGCCCCATGTACACGATTTTCCTAGACCCGCCATCTTTCCTTGACGTTAGCTGCTGAGACGTCGTATCATCCATGCACCGTGTGCATCCGCAATATCCATGGCACACCTGGCCTGCCACATATCCGTAACCGAGATAGTCCTGCACTGTCGTGATCAGCGCGGCTCTCATGTTGAAATACTCACCTTTGCTGGCGTCCCATGTCTTGGCCGGTGTTTTCCATAACGTGTCTAACTCCTCTTGAAGTAGCCCCAGATACAAATTAATATTATTTCCTGGTTGTTTCGGCCCTTGAATAAGCATGCTCATGTGAATGTACTTTGATTTCATGCACAACCAGGGGGAGGTTGTACATCCATACAAACATGGGCCATGTGTTATGGTTGGTGTTCTGGTTGCCAAACGGATTCATGCCATCGGTACACGCGCCGAGCACGATGTTCCTTGCATCACATTCAAAATACCGATAGAAGCCGTTCAATGCTCTCCACTGGCTTCCATCCTTCACGTGTCTCAGCTTCGGATCATCTCAATCGTCGGGCTTCTTCCTCTCCGTGTTCCAGCACATTAGCTTAGATTCCTTGGGATCTACAAAATACCTCTGGAGACAGGGAGTGATCGGTAAGTACCATACAACTTTCTGGGGACATTTCTTCCCAGCCTTCTTGTATCGAGAAGCATTGCACACCGGACAGCTTGTTTTTTCCGCGTGCTCCTTTCGATAAATTATGCAATCGTTGATGCATGCATGGTATCTAATGTGTGGCAGATCAAGAGGGCACACGATCTTCTTGGCCTCATCAACACTAGTAGGACATAGATTACCCGCGGGAAAAACATCCTTTAGGTACTTGAGATGCTCATCGAGGCTAGTGTCGGTCCATTTGTTTTTAGCCTTCGTCTTCAGGAGTTGGAGCGTGAAACTCAAGCGGGTCACCTCAGGATTGCAACCATCATACAATGGAGTGTTCGAGTCTACCACCAGTTGCTCCAGCTTAGCCTCCTCTCTAGAAGCAGCTCTCTCAGTACTCGTCTCCTTGCGAAGCAATGCTTGAACATGAGGGTCCCGCACAATTGAACTTAGTACCGACAAACTCTGCTGCGTGAAGTCCATGTCATTCTCTCCGCCGCCATGTTCGGCCCCTTCTCCTCCGCCATGTCCGGCCCCTTCTCCGCCGCCATGTCCGGCCTCTTCCCCGCCGCCATTATCGATCATCTCTTTGTCTTGCCCCGTGTCATCATTGCCTGCCCCGTCAGCATCCTCAACATCGTCATCCTCATCTTCAATTATCCACCGAGTATAGCCATCCATGAAACCAGTGATGAGCAGGTGCGCTTCGACACGACCATCGTCATGGGGGTCGAGCCAAACTATTCCTTTGCATTTTCGACACGGACATAAAACCTCTGTCCGGTTATTTTCTTTCATGTCCTGCACCGCCGACCGCAACCACCTGTCCACCATCGTTCCACTGACCATCGTCAACTCTGCACGGTAATAATAAACAAATTGATTATAAAAATGCATGCATGCATCAAAGTCATAAAAAAATTTGGCATGACCTTCCCTAAAAATAGGACATATATGGATCTAGAGTTTGCCCGGAATTCGCCGAAAAGGAAATAAATCGACATTTCGGCAAAACATAGGCAACTCAAAAGCACAATTTGGCAGCGTCAACTCATGCCACACACACAATTTCCACAAACATATCACACACACATAAACATATTTCCATTTTGCAAAAGCATGAAATTTTCATCACCTCTATCTCGATCGAGATCGAGCACACGGTGGAGATGATGTTGTAGGGAGATCAAAAGTGCACAAAGCTCTTCTTGACAAAGATAGATCTAGTTAGGGGGCAAATAGGTCACTTAACTAAATCCTACATCTACCTAGCTACCTAATTTGGGAGGAGACAACTTCAACTAGTGGAGGGG
>NC_041389.1:221556171-221735889 GCF_002162155.2 Triticum dicoccoides | reverse complement strand
AGAGAGAAAGGTGGATAGAAAAGAGAGAGTAATGGGGGATAAGTATTGAGGAAGAAGAAGAGTGAGAGTGGGAGCATGTGGTGGAGGTAGGGGGAAGGGAAGAGAGGAGGGGGAGGGGGAGGTAGGGGGAAGGAAAAGAGAGGAGGGGGAGGGGAGGGACGGGTGGGGAAAGGTGTTGGGTTGGTGCGGGTTAGCAGTAGCGCGGGATCTAAAACGCGCTGCTCCTAAGGAATTAGCAGCAGCGCGCTTTGGGGTACGGCGCTACTGCTAACTGGGACAAAAAAGTGTGGCAATTTGAAATTTAGCTGCAGCAATCTCGGGAAAAGCGCGCTACTACTACATATTTAGCAGTAGCGCGGTTCGCGCGACCGTGCTACTGCTACTTAGAGTTAGGTGAACACCGCCGGTCGATATTTGTAGCAGCGCGTTTTAAGCCGATCGCGCTACTGCTAAATCCTTAGCAGCAGCGAGTTTACAGAACACACGCTACTACTAGTTAGCAGTAGCGCTCATTTTTGAGCCGCGCTGCTGCTAAGATTCTGTGTATAGGCTTTTCCCTAGTAGTGTAAAGTGGTGCCAAATAATTTTCTAATGGCACCGCTGATGAGATGGCAATATTTTTAGATACTAGGTACAAACTGTTACACTCTCTTAGGATGTGTTTGGTTGAAGGTGTGGTATGAATGGGTCGGGACAGTGGCAGTGTTTGAATTACATCTAACATATGATTTGTAACAACGAAAGAGGGTCTAACCTTCTCTGCACATGCCAGAAACTTCCTCCCACTGTCCATAGATTCAAATGCAACTAGCTTCACGCATGGAGATTGATGGTGACAACAAGCAGACGAATCTTCAGCCACCCCGCTCCATTCGTTGCAACTGATGGACCTAGGGAACTTCAAGAGGAAGAAATGACTCAAATCAACCACCGGGTAAAAATCCTTCATTCCAAGTCATAGCCCGAGAGAGAGAAGAGAGCCATACCCGGGTGGTGAAGGAGTCGTCGCAGCAGGAGGAACCGCTGGAGCGGTCTTTCAAGAAGACCATGGCGACCCCGGCGGTAGGATGCGAGACGGTGAGAGCGAGGAAGCAAGCGAGGAAGCGGATATAGCTTAGGAAGGAAGGAAGGGGGAAATAGGGGAAATGTGACTTGTGTTTGGGGAGAAAAGGGGATGGGGAGGGTAGATATTTTGGCAGTAGGCCAAAAAATTTGAAATGTGGAGGGAAACTTTGCGTGCGGTGCCGCCGGACACCATTCACTTTGAACGATAGTGTGCATCGCAAACACTTCTTCTGCTTAACGTGCATGGGATGAGTTTGATAATTGAAATTTTGGTGGAAATTTCCCCGCGTATGTCATTGCATAATTTAATATTGCTTGCAAATTTGGGCACAAAAAAGAGCGTACAGCACACAGACCAGACTTACTGAATCGAGCAATTTTAGTAATTAAACAGAGAAAGTTCACCTAAACATTGCTCTAACAAAAGACCAACATCAAAAACAAAGCCTAAGTACGGATAATTTTAACAAATCCACCGCCGCGCCGACCTATGCATCACCGGTGTGAGATGAGACGTCGATGACTTGTCCTGGTGACATGCCGCCGTTGGTGGACTCTGCGTCCCCCCTGCTGAAGTTGACCGCGTCCTCGCCCTCGTCCTCGGCCTCGGCGCCGCCCTCAAGGTTGTAGTACTCGTAGTAGTGGCTGCGCCAGGGCTCGCGTTGGTACTCCACCACCGGTTCCTTGATGGTCAGACTCTTCTCTACCTCGACATGGGCCATGCGCAACTCCTCCTCCCAGCGCTCCTTGATCTTCGCTGCCTCCTGCATCTCCAGCTCCGGCACGATGACCTCATGAGGAAGCAGGAGCTCCATGGCCACCGCCAAATTTTCGGACGTAGGTTGCATGCTGGATTCCGAGGTGGCCTAGAATATCTTGGCGTGGATGGCTCGACCCGGGCCAGGGCGACATCGGCGGCACGGACGGCAGCTTGAGCGCTCTAGGCATTTGTAGTCGTCGTCGCAGTAGCAGGTGCAGCCGTCTCGGCTGCTGCAGTTGCCCTGTCGGCTGCCGCAGACGCCCTCTCAGCAGAAGCGGCCGTGCTCAATGCGGATGCGGTGGCACTCTCGGCGTACGCGGCCGTGCTCTCGGTGCAGGCGGCGACGCTCGAGGGGGGGACCACGGCCATCGTACGGGCCTTCACGAAGCGTTTCCACGGTGTCATCTTTGCAAGAAGGGGGTGCGGGGTTGGGGATCGGGATTTGTGGATTCGGGGGTTGCCGGCACTGGAGTAGACGAGCCGGCGAAGCTTAAGGAGGAAGACTTAAATAGACCCAGAATTTTTCATCGCAAACGATCCTACAAAACAACTGTGTGATGTTGTAGATATTTTTTATTAGTTGTGAAAGACGGATTTGGAGTAAGGTGGCAACGGATGGTGTTTGAAATGTACGAGAAAATTTGTAGTACTAATACAACTGTCATGTCAAATTTTGGAAAATTTCATGGGTCATTTGACCTTTTAAGACATTTAAGTGATTTTCTAGCCATTTAATGACCGTAATTGAACATGCAGGAGCTAACCAAAAGGGTTTTAAAAGTCACATTTTGTGTACTTGTGTGCGATTTAATTCCATGTGTAGTATGTTGGAAGTAATTATCAAACATATTGGTCTAATGGCTATGACACAATTAAGCATGGAGTGCCATGGCATTTAAATTCCAAAAAATTAAGAACATGAAACCTTGCTTGATGTAATGTCATACCACCAAGATGATGTGGTACAAAAATTGGCCTGCTTGACGAAAGTTTGGACACACACCCCTCACAAACCAGAGCAACTCACTAGAAGGCTCGTGGTTCCGAGAGGGAACAACGCATGTTTGCTGATGAGGGAGTCCTGGACTAGGGGGTGTGTGGACAGCCGGACTATCATCGTCAGCCAGACTCCAAGACTATGAAGATACAAGATTGAAGACTTCGTCTCGTGTCTAGATGGGACTTTCCTTGGCGTGGAAGGCAAGCTTGGCGATACGGATATGTAGATATCCTACCATTGTAACCGACTTTGTGTAACCCTAGCCCTCTCCGGTGTCTATATAAACCGGAGGGTTTTAGTCCGTAGGACGAACAACCATTACAACAATCATACCATAGGCTAGCTTCTAGGGTTTAGCCTCCTTGATCTCGTGGTAGATCCACTCTTGTACTACCCATATCATCAATATCAATCAAGCAGGAGTAGGGTTTTACCTCCATCAAGAGGGCCCAAACCTGGGTAAAAACATCGTGTCCCTTGTCTCCTGTTACCATCCGCCTAGACGCACAGTTCGGGACCCCCTACCCGAGATCCGCCGGTTTTGACACCGACATTGGTGCTTTCATTGAGAGTTCCTCTCTGCCGTCACCGATAGGAAGGATGCCTCTTCCCGTCTTCAAGGATGGTATCTTCGCCAAAGGAGCCTTGGCCACCGGCCAAACTATCCGGCTAGGTGGTTTTCTCATGACCGCCTGTCCGGCCACCGTTTCGACAATGACCTCTTGGGTCGTCAAAAGCAATCTCCACGTCAGCTCGGAATTCGCCGAGCGGCTGGATCCAATAGAGCTCTCGTCCGTAAACGAGCTCTTGGATCGCATCGCCGCCCTGGGAGTCGCTACAGACTACAATCAGATTGGGCTTAAAACCGATCTGAGAGAGATAAACTCTCCCCAGGTCACCCACCACGTTGCAGTGGTAGAGGAACAACGCGGCGACTCTTCTCCTGTATTGAAAACCAGTCATGTCCGGGCTCCCGAACCCTCCATGCCAGATTCCTGCGGAGGGGCGGACTTTGATCAAGCACTGAACCTAAAGTCAGGCATCGGACCGGACTCGTTGGACAACATCCAGCAATCCAAGCTTCCGAATTTGGAAACTCCTCAGCCCTTGAGCCTCGAGATGGGTAGGGTTCCGGACTTGATTCCACCCACCCGCCCAGACATATGCGATCTATCTCTAATCCGGCAAGAGCCCGCTGAAACAGTACATCATTACTGGGCCAGACTCCTCCTGGTTACGAACAGGATAAAGGACTGCCGAGAGGAGAACGCAATCTCAATCTTTTGCAATAATTGCACGGACGAGGGCATCTTGAACGCCATCAGCCGTCGCGAAGTTATACGCTTCGCCGACCTGGCATCCATAGTACGAAAGTACTGTGCAATGGAGAGTTTCCGGAAAACCGAAAATAAGTTTTGGGACAATCCGGCCCCGAATACAACCCTAGTCCGCAACAAAAGGGTGCATTACACTCAGGCACCAGGTATAAAAGCCAAAAAGCAAAAACCCCATAAAGGGCACGGAACCGTACTGGAGGGATGGCTTAGCGGACCCTGTAAAATTCACAGTACAGAGGGCACCACCCCAACACATAGCCTTCGAGCATGTTGGATATTACGGCAGGTGGCCAAAAGTGGCGAGGAGCTTCTAGCCCCGGAATACCACTCCAACAATACCGGTACGGTATCAACAGTCTTTGAGACTTTCGCATCAAATAACATGCGGAAACGAACAATCCGCAGCCTCGCCGAAGTCTACCAAGTAGCAACAACAAATCCATGGAGCGACACAGCCATCACCTTCAACGCCAGCGACGAACCTAAATTCCGAACAGCCCGAGCACCAGCCGCACTGGTGCTTAGTCCAATAGTGGACAGCTTTCGACTTACCAAGGTACTCATGGATGGCGGCAGCGGATTAAACCTCATCTACGAGGAAACTCTTCAAAAAATGGAAATAGACTGGAGTCGCATTGAGCGAAGCAGCACAACCTTCAGAGGAATAATCCCTAGCCGGGAAGCGCGCTGCACCGGTAAAATCACACTCGATGTGGTATTCGGCACGCCACACAATTATAGGTCCGAAGAAGTCACGTTCCAAGTGGCCCCGTTCAACAGCGGATATCACGCTATATTAGGACGAGAGGCATTCACAATTTTTCAAGCCGTACCCCATTACGGGTACATGAAGCTCAAAATGTCCGGGCCCGGCAGAATAATCACTCTCATTAGTGATCCGGACATAGCACTCTGCGCCGAAAACAAGACAGCCGCATTAGCCCTGGAGGCACTATCCGAAGCCCTAGCGGCAGAAGAACTCACCGCGCTGCGCTCTATGGTGAATAGGGACGATGTGATACTCAATAAGAGATCCAAGTCCACCTCCTTTAAACCAGCGGACGAAATAGTAAAATTCCAGGTCCATCCAACGGACCCGACAAAGACGGCCTCCATCGGGGCACAGTTGAACCCTGATGTAGACGCCGCACTGCGAGAATTCCTTCGGGAAAATTGGGACATTTTCGCCTGGCACCCTTCAGATATGCCGGGAATCCCACGCAGATTGGCAGAGCATAGCCTAAATATCCTAAAACGGTTTAAGCCGGTCAAACAGGCTCTTCGACGATTTTCCGAACCCAAAAGACAGGCAATGGGAGAAGAACTAGCCAAACTATTGGAAGCCGGATTCATCAGAGACATCAAACATCCGGATTGGCTAGCAAACCTGGTTATGGTACCAAAGAAGGACAAATCCTGGCGCCTATGTGTCGATTTCAAAGACCTCAACAAGGCCTGTCCAAAGGATCCCTTCCCCCTCCCCCGCATCGACCAAATAATCGATGCTACCGCAGGGCACGATTCATTGTGCTTCCTGGATGCATACTCCGGTTACCATCAAATCAAGATGGTGGAAGCGACCAAGCCGCAACGGCATTCATTACTCCATATGGACCATTCTGCTTCAACACGATGCCCTTCGGACTTAAAAACGCTGGCGCAACATATCAGCGCATGATCCAGACATGTCTGGCCACCCAGATCGGCAAAACAGTAGAGGCATACGTAGACGATGTAGTCGTCAAAACCAAACACATCGAAACTCTAGTAGACGATTTGAGGCTCACATTCGACAACCTCTGAGCATATGACATCAAGCTGAATCCGGAGAAATGCGTTTTCGGCGTACCAGCCGGGAAGCTCCTGGTCTTCATTGTATCCGGTAGAGGAATCAAAGCGAACCCGGCCAAGATCCGAGCTCTGTCACAGCTGGATATTCCAAAAGACCTCAAACAGATACAAAAATTGACTGGATGCGTGGCGGCCCTAAGCCGCTTTATCTCTCGTTTGGGAGAAAAGGCACTGCCCCTCTATCGCCTCCTCAGACGCACGGAACACTTCGAGTGGACGGACGCTGCCACTGCCTGACTCGAAGAAATAAAAGCCATATTGGCAACAAATCCGGTCCTGGCTGCGCCTAACCTGGGCGAACCAATGTTGTTATAAATCGCGGCAACACATCAAGTTGTAAGCGCGGTACTCGTCGTAGAACGAGAGACAGAAGGGCATAAAATCCCTCTTCAAAAACCAGTGTACTACATATCCACTGTTCTAACTCCCTGCAAGTCCCGTTACCCGCACTATCAAAAGATAGCGTATGCGGTGTTCATGGCATCCCGGAAGCTCCGACACCACTTTCAAGAGTGTTCGATAACAGTGGCCTCCGAAGTACCCTTAAATGACATTATAAACAACCGCGACGCGACGGGCAGGATTGCAAAATGGGCCATTGAGCTCTTACCATTCGATATAACTTACAAACCTCGGCGAGCTATAAAGTCGCAAGTTTTGGCCGACTTTGTCGCTGAGTGGACTGAAGCCGAACTCCCTAAAGAGTATGGCGCATACTCCAATTGGATTATGCACTTCGACGGCTCCAAAATGTTGGCCAGATTGGGGGCTGGCGTCGTATTGACGTCCCCAACCGGGGACACAGTCCAATACGTACTTCAGATAATGTACACGGACTCCAACAACGCAGCCGAATACGAGGCCCTCTTACATGGCCTCCGGATGGCAATCTCCATGGGCATTCAACGCCTAGAGGTGCGCGGGGACTCAAACCTTGCAATGTCCCAAGTAAATGGAGACTTTGAAGCCAAGGATCCGAAAATGGCAGCCTATCATAACGCTGTCCTTAAAATGTCAGCTCGGTTCGAAGGACTTGAATTCCACCACGTAGCCAGGGATGATAACCAAGCGGCCGACGTATTGGCACGCATCGGTGCAAAACATGACGCGGTCCCCCCAAATATCTTCCTGGAACGGCTGTTTAAGCCTTCCGTACTATGGGAAGAGGAGTCCGGAAATAACAAACCAGAAGCAGCCGCACCAACCGACACAGAGCAATCTGACATAATCGGCGATTCAGCCAATGAAATAACACCTTCAGCCCACGACATAATGGCAGTAATCGCCCCGTGGACAGAGCCATTCCTAGCCTACTTGCTTAGGCAGGAACTTCCCGAAGACCAAAATGAGGCCCGCTGCATAGTTCGGCGATCCAAAGCCTACAAGGTCCACGAGGGAGAACTCTATAAGAAAAGCACAACCGGAGTCCTTCAAAGGTGTATCTCCGAAGAAGAAGGGCGAAACCTCCTGGCTGAAATTCATGCCGGACTAGGCGGACACCACGCCGCAGCTCGGGCCCTTGTAGGAAAGGCATTCCGTACATGATTTTATTGGCCGACGGCTCGGGCAGATGCTCAAGACTTAGTCCAAAGATGCGTCGGTTGTCAGCTCTTTGCTAATCAGAGCCACATGCCACCCACCGCCCTCAAAACTATACCCATTACCTGGCCGTTCACGGTCTGGGGGCTTGACATGGTTGGACCCCTTAAAGGGGGAACCCACAAGCAAAGGTACCTATTGGTCATGGTGGATAAATTCACCAAATGGATAGAGGCCAAGCCAGTTAAAATGGCAGAGTCCGGACCAGTGATAGACTTCATATCTGGGGTAGTACACCATTATGGTGTCCCCCACAGCATCATCACCGATAACGGCACGAATTTCACGGCCGACGAGGTTAAATCATGGTGCAAAATATGGGCATCAAGCTCGATTACGCTTTAGTCTATCATCCTCAAACCAACGGTCAAGTGGAACGAGCAAATGGTCTAATAATGAGCGGCATCAAACCCAGACTAGTGCGGTCCCTTACGAAACCTGACACGCACTGGGTAGAGGAGCTCGACTCCGTACTCTGGGGGCTGCGGACAACGCCCAACCGTACTACCGGATTCACACCATTTTTTATTGTATACGGCGCAGAGGCAGTTCTGCCCTGCAATATCATTCATGACTCACCTCGAGTGCGCATGTACGAAGAAAAAGAAGCCGAGCTGGATCGGCAGGACAGCTTAGACACATTGGAGGAAGAACGCGACCTTGCAAAGGCTCGTTCCGCATTCTATCAACAGCAGGCTCGAAGATATCAAAGCAGAGAAGTACGGGCCAAGACTTATAATGTTGGCGAACTGGTTCTACGCCTGCCGGACAAGAAAAAGGACAAGCTTAAGCCCAAATGGGAAGGCCCCTTCATCATCGATCAAGTCTTGACCGGTGGAGCATACCGTCTACGAAACGCGTAGGACAACCGACTCGAGCCGAACCCATGGAACGCAGCCCGCCTCCGAAGATTCTATGCCTAGTGCCGGACTAAGAGTTTGTCCCCTTCCCCCGTCCAAATTTTTACACTTCAGCTATCTTTTGTTTCTCTTTCTTCTCTCACCCCTTTTCCTAAAAAGCCCTTCAAGGCCTACTTGCGCATTGTTCGCACACACTTGATGTGCCTTCCGCACTCATTATACCTGTGGGCTTCTTTACCAGAAGCTTAATTATAAGGGCTTCATGCCCAGCACATGTGTCAAACTCCCACATGTACCTTTTATTCACCATTATATGCATCGATATGACTTAAGTTTTGGCCAAGCTAGGTTGTCTGGCTCCTGTGCTTACCCCTACGTTCCCGATTGTTCGGCCAGGAGGTAAAGGGAGCACCTCTGCGATTGTTACTGCCGAGTCAGCCGGATGTGTACCTCAGACTGGGTGAAGCCGAAAGCTAGCGTTCTTAAGGGAATATTCGGTCTGTGACTTGAAAGATGATTTTTTACCCACTTATTTATCTGCCCCCAAATGTTTCTCTGCTCTTTTCGCAGTCCGAGCATGCACCTTAGGGCATGCCTCCCAGGGAAAGGAACCCTTAACGGAACTATTCTCCCTGGAAGATGTTTCTTACTAACCATGTAATATAACATAACCAGTTGGGCACTTGTCTGATAAAGCACTAATGACCCCTACGCCTGGTCTCCATGCATGCCCCGGTTGTTTCTTAACCGAGAAGGTATTCGGACACACTCGGGACTCTAGGGTCCCGAGGTTGAAGCGAAAAGGTCGGCAAAGACAAACGATCTACAATCCGGCTAGAAGGCATTTTACATGTCATTTTAAAATACATTGTCAAATTGACTGACTGTATTCCTCCTCAATCCCGTCTAACAGGCTGTCCAATTTACAGTCCCGTTGGGAAAATTTAGTGGCCAACTCTACTTGGCCGTATACTAAACTCACAGGGATCTCCTTCTCGTCTGGACCTACAGGTCTGACCTCAGCCATGTGGTTGGGATCCGCCTTCTTGTACCGCATCTTCACCATGGCCCAGGCCTCCCTGGCACCTTGGCGGCAGGCCGAAATCTTCCATAAACGGAAGCGCGGCCGCACTCCCTGAAGCTTCTCCGCAAGCTCCCCAAGGGCTTCGGGTAGGGAGAGGGCTGGCCATAAAGCCTGGACGATGCCGCTCATTGCCTGCCGAACTCGTTCGAGAAGCCGCAACAGCTCGGGAAGTTGATCACCCGTTGATACGGGCATCTCCTCCACAGGACGACCTGTGAGTATACCTACAGACATATTTTGTCAATTGACTTCCTTGTCGAACTCTTCTTTTCAAAGGAGTTCGCTCAAGCACTTACTTTAGATGCCGCGACGAAGCCGCTGATTCTCCTTAACAGAGCCAGACAGCTCGGCCCGAACACCTTTCAGCTCTTCTCCGAGCTGGGCGTGGGCATCCTGGAGCTTGTTCCTTTCTTGCTGTAACTTATTCAGCACCCTCTGGACGGCCTTCAGCTGGCGCAGTAGTTCTTGCGTGTCCGGATCTTGTCCGACAGCTCCTGCAATGTCATTATTAGACTTGCGCGCACGCTGCACACCACTTATCTTTTTAAAAATAATGTGTTACCAGGAGGGGTCTCTGTGTTTCCTCCTGCGGCAGCAAGTGCGGCCTCGAGTTGGGCCTTGCACTCTTGCAGCTCCTGAGACAGTTGGGTATTCTTCTCTGTAAGATCCTGCGTTTCAAATGATCCTTAAATCAGTTAATATAACTACTTTTAGTCTCGGGGGCTACTAGCATACACAACCACTAAATTCTTTTACCCGTATGTCTTCTACATACTGCCCCGCGGCTCTGGTCAAACCATCTTGAGCAGCACGGAGGTGCGCGTCCCCCGCGTTAAAGGCATTCAACGCCTCAGGGGAGAAGCACGCGTCACGAAAAACTGTCCGGCGGCGCCTGTGGTTCATGGCGCTCTCCACCTCAGACTTGGTGGCGGACAGTCTGTCGGCATCCTCCGTTGGAGGAGTATCCGGCTCGCGCCTTGCGCTCGCCTCCCCCTCCAGACCAGGTGCTGGAGCCTGGCTGGTAGAGGTTGGATTGGCAACCTCTACGCCCGCAGTCTGGCGGGCGCTTTTTCTCCTACAAAAGTTATGAGCATTCAAACGCTTCCTAGGAACGTTGCTCTAAATCAGGAACCATGAGCCATACCTTTGCGGCGACGTTTCAATCCGCGCCGCGCTCCTCTTCCGCCTACTGGGCCGGACTGACCCTTGTTGGTCAGCCGCCGTGGGTTCGGCTTTCCGCCTTGAAGGTGCCTCCTGTAAAGCACCATCGTATACGGTGGACAGAAATGAGCAAGGAAGGAATAATGATGTCAGGGCCTCGGTCACAATCACCTGGGAAGCCGGATATAGTCCGTGGTAGTCAGCCGTAATGTCGACTAAAGCATTATCCATGCTGAGCTGGTGGAACACCCCGTCGGTTAGCTCCACCTTTATGTCCAGATCCTCTTCGAAGGTCGGATCCTGGGATCTCTCTGGATCCTCGGGTTGCGGAGCTGGACTAAGCATGCCCTCCACAACCCGACGCAGCTCCTGCGTCGAAAGCATAATATAAGAAGCTTAAACTTTGAAAGCATGGGTCGGGCACTTAAAGTGTTCGCTTACCCAACGCCGAGGGTTATTCATGGAGAACCCGTTCAACGGGGTCGTCTGGAGGAAATGCTCCTTCTCCCCGTTGTACAGGCCGGACAGGATCGGCCGATCCCGACCCTTTACGGCCATGACGGGTGGCATCGTCCTCCCCGTTGAAATCCCACATGGGGTGGCCCCTGTACTGCAGCGGCTGCACCCCCCGCATAATGCACGTCGCCATGACTCCAATCATGGTCAACCCGGAATGGGCCAGTAACCTTATCCGGCCCATCAAATAATGGACGCTCTTGTCTTCCTCCAGCTGGGGGCTCCGTGGGCGCCAGCTAAGGCGTTTCTTCTGAGGAGCATTACTAAACTCCGGGAGGCCGATCCGAACAGGGTCCGGCAGCGGAGCGTCTTCTACGTAAAACCATTCCGAAGGCCAGTCTTCGGACGCCTTCTTAGGGGTTCCGGATAGGTATCCGGTCCCGGCGATGTGCCATATTTCGGCACCGCCCACTTGATATATGGACCCCTCGTGAGAGCGGGGTACAAGGCAGAACAACCTCTTCCACAGCGCAAAATGGGGCTCGACGCCCAGAAATAGCTCGCAAAGAGCTACGTAACCCGCAATATGCAGGATAGAGGCGGGCGTGAGGTGATGGAGCTAGAGTCCGTAGAACTCCAGGAGCCCGCGGAGGAACAGATGTACAGGAAATCCGAGCCCCCTTATCAGATAGGGGACGAAGCATACCCGCTCCCCTTTGTTGGGACATGGGGTAGCCTCCGCTTGCTTCCCAGCTTTGTAGGTGGCCAGCCCGGCTCGAACCGGGACCATGAAGGCCGGAGGGAGATATCCCTCCGCTTGGAGCTTCACCAGCTCGTTGTGCGGGATAGAACATCCCCTCCAATCTCCTGGAAGAGGGCTGGGAGCGCGAGGAGAGGAGCCGCGCCGACGGTCCATGATGGAATGGATTCTTGGTCAGAAGCGCTCCGATGAGTACTCGCGGAAGGAAGATGGTGTGATTTGGATCTGGATTCTTGCCTCTCTTATAGGCAGGTTATTTGCACAGCTAGAGGGTAAAACATAAAAGATACCCTGGCTTTTCGCATTCGTGCGGCGCGTGGAATAAGGCCATTATTGGGCGTGGAAGCCAAGAAGCGCGACATTAACAAGGAAGCCGGACACTGTTCGGTAGGTACGTGGAACTTAAAGGAGAACCCGCCTTGCAACACCGAAGACTACATACGTGCTGGACTTATCGTCATTGAAGCCTGGTTCGGGGGCTACTGAGGGAGTCTTGGACTAGGGGGTGTCCGGACAGCCGGACTATCATCGTCAGCCGGACTCCAAGACTATGAAGATACAAGATTGAAGACTTCGTCCCGTGTCCGGATGGGACTTTCCTTGGCGTGGAAGGCAAGCTTGGCGATACGGATATGTAGATCTCCTACCATTGTAACCGACTTTGTGTAACCCTAGCCCTCTCCGGTGTCTATATAAACCGGAGGGTTTTAGTCCGTAGGACGAACAACCATTACAACAATCATACCATAGGCTAGCTTCTAGGGTTTAGCCTCCTTGATCTCGTGGTAGATCCACTCTTGTACTACCCATATCATCAATATCAGTCAAGCAGGAGTAGGGTTTTACCTCCATCAAGAGGGCCCGAACCTGGGTAAAAACATCGTGTCGCTTGCCTCCTGTTACCATCCGCCTAGACGCACAGTTCGGGACCCCCTACCCGAGATCCGCTGGTTTTGACACCGACAGCTGACGAACGGCAGATAGCCTCCTCTTACGGCCTTCAAAAAATTTCTACGTGTAATGTGCACCGATACTAACTGTCATGTGAAAATTTGGAAAATTTCAGGGGTCATTTGACCTTTTGAAGACATTTTAGTGATTTTCTAGCCATTTAATGACCGTAACTCAAATTTGAACTAGCTGTAGATGCAATGGCTAACCATAACGGTTTGAAAAAACATGTTTGTGCACTTGTGTGCGAGTTAATTCCATGTGTAGTAAATTAGAAAGAATTTTCAAACATATTGGTCTCACAGCATGGACACATGCATGGAGTGCCTTGGCATTTTAATTCCAAAATATTAAAAAGCAATCAGGAAAAGATGAAACTTTGCTTGATCTAATGTCATGCCACCAAGATGATGTGGTACAAAAATTGGCCTGTTTGACGAAAGTTTGGACACACACCCCTCACAAACCGGAGCAACTAACTAGAAGGCTCGTGGTTCCTAGAGGGAACGATGCATGTTTGATGACGAACGGCAGATAGCTTCCTCTTACGGTCTTCAAAATTTATCTAGGTGTAATGTGCACTGATACAAACTGTCCTGTGAAAATTTGGAAAATTCCAGGGGTCATTTGACCTTTTGAAGACATTTAAGTGATTTCCTAGAGATTTAATGACCGTAATTATAATTTGAATTAGATGTACATGCAAAGGCTAACCATAACGCTTTGAAAAACTCATATTTGTGTACTTGTGTGCGAGTTAATTCCATGTACGGTAAATTAGAAGGAATTTCAAACATAATGGTCTCATGGCATGGACACATGTACATGCATGGAGTGCCATGGCATTTTAATTCCAAAAAATTAAAAAATGATCAGGAGAACATGAAACCTTGCTTAATGTAATGTCATGCCACAAAGATGATTTGGTACAAAAATTGGCTTGTTTGACGAAAGTTTGGAGACATACCCCTCACAAACTGGAGCAACTCACTAGAAGGCTCGTGGTTCCGAGAGGGAACAATGCATGTTTGATGACGAACGGCAGATAGCTTCCACTTACGGTCTTAAAAAAATTTCTACGTGTAATGTGCGCTCATACAAACTGTCATGTGAAAATTTGGAAAATTTCAAGGGTCATTTGACCTTTTGAAGACATTTTAAGTGATTTCCTAGCCATTTAATGACTGTAATTCAAATTTGAACTAGATGTACATGCAATGGCTAACCATAACGGTTTGAAAAATCATATTTGTGTACTTGTGTGCGAGTTAATTCCAGTGCAGTAAATTAGAAGGAATTTTCAAAGATATTGGTCTCACGGCATGGACACATGTACATGCATGGAGTGTCATGGCATTTTTATTCCAAAAAATTAAAAAATGATCAAAAAACATGAAAGCTTGCTTGATTTAATGTCATGCCACCAAGATGATGTGGTACAAAAATTGGCTTGCTTGATAAAACTTTGGACACACACCCCTCTCATACGTCTCCAACATATCTATAATTTTTTATTGTTCCATGCTATTATATTATCTGTTTTGGATGTTTATGGGCTTTATTATACACTTTTATATTATTTTTGGGACTAACCTATTAACCAGAGGCCCAGCCCAAATTGTTGTTTTCTTGCATATTTTAGTGTTTCGAAGAAAAGGAATATCAAACGGAGTCCAAACGGAATGAAACCTTCGGGAGAGTTATTTTGAGAACGGAAGCAATCCAGGAGACTTGGAGTAGATGTCAGGGAAACTTCGAGGTGGCCACGAGGGTCCAGGGCGCGCCCCCCACCCTCGTGGGCCCCTCGTGGCTCCCCTGGCCGACTTCTTTCACATATATATATCCATATACCCCGAAAACATCCGGGAGCACCATAGATCGGGAGTTCCGCTGCCGCAAGCCTCTGTAGCAACCAAAAACCAATCGGGACCCTGTTCCGGCACCCTGCCGGCGGGGGGATCCCTCACCGGTGGCCATCTTCATCAACCCGGCGCTCTCCATGAGGAGGAGGGAGTACTTCACCCTCGGGGCTGAGGGTATGTACCAGTAGCTATGTGTTTGATCTCTCTCTCTCTCGTGTTCTTGAGGTGGTACGATCTTGATGTATCGCGAGCTTTGCTATTATAGTTGGATCTTATGATGTTTCTCCCCCTCTACTCTCGTGTAATGGATTGAGTTTTCCCTTTGAATTTATATTATTGGATTGAGTCTTTAAGGATTTGAGAACACTTGATGTATGTCTTGCATGTGCTTATCTATGGTGACAATGGGATATCACGTGATCTACTTGATGTATGTTTTGGTGATCAACTTGAGGGTTCAGTGACCTTGTGAACTTATGCATAGGGGTTGGCACACATTTTCGTCTTGACTCTCCGGTAGAAACTTTGGGGCACTCTTTGAAGTTATATGTGTTGGTTGAATAGATGAATCTGAGATTGTGTGATGCACATCATATAATCATACCCACGGATACTTGAGGTGACATTGGAGTATCTAGGTGACATTAGGGTTTTGGTTGATTTGTGTCTTAAGGTGTTATTCTAGTATGAACTCCAGGATAGATCGCATGGAAAGAATAGCTTCATGTTATTTTACTACGGACTCTTGAATAGATCGTTCAGAAAGGATAACTTTAAGTTGTTTTGTACCCTAAAATAATCTCTTCGTTTGTTCTCCGCTATTAGTGGCTTTGGAGTGACTCTTTGTCCATGTTGAGGGATAGTTATATGATCCGGTTATGTTATTAGTGTTGAGAGAACTTGCACTAGTGAAAGTATAAACCCTAGGCCTTGTTTCCTAGCATTGCAATACCATTTACGCTCACTTTTATCATTAGTTACCTTGCTGTTTTTATATTTTCATATTACAAGAACCTATATCTATCATCCATATTGCACTTGTATCACCATCTCTTCGCCGAACTAGTGCACCTATACAATTTACCATTGTATCGGGTGTGTTGGGGACACAAGAGACTCTTTGTTATTTGGTTGCAGGGTTGTTTGAGAGAGACCATCTTCATCCTACGCCTCCCACGGATTGATAAACCTTAGGTCATCCACTTGAGGGAAATTTGCTACTGTCCTACAAACCTCTGCACTTGGAGGCCCAACAACGTCTAGAAGTAGAAGGTTGCGTAGTAGACATCAAGCTCTTTTCTGGCGCCATTGCCGAGGAGGTGAGTGCTTGAAGGTATATCTTTAGATCTTCCAATCGAATCTTTTTGTTTCTTGTTTTATCACTAGTTTAGTTTATAAAATAAAACTACAAAAAATGGAATTGAGTTTGTCTCATACGCTTCATCTTTTTAATATCTTTCGTGAGAATGATGGAAAGGAAAATTGTGCTCAAGTGCTAGAAGAAGAAGTCTATAAAATGTTTGGCACTAAATCTTTGAATGATAAGCATGATTGCAATGTTGTTAGTATAAACTCTTTGAATATCCATAGTACTAATGATGATTGCACTAGTCATGATGAAAATGTCTCTTATAAGCATGTCAACTTTTGTCGAGTGCATAGCGTTTGCAAGTACACATCAAATAGGGAAAATAGGTTTTGCAAGTGGTATAAGTATTTAGAAACTAAATGGTTGCAAGAAAGGCTAAATGTTTGGGCTGAAAATTTAAAATTTCTTAGCCATACTTGTGAACTTTGCAATGAACATGGTAATTGAAATCTCCAATGCAAATTGTTTCATGATCGAATCGTGTCCAAAAATTGTGATGACTTGATTTCCCTTGCACATCATAATGAACTTAGTTTGCTTTTGGGTTATGAAGAAATGAAATGTTTAACTAAGGATATTCCAGAATATAACCTTGAGAAATTTCTTCATATTGATCTAGAGGAAATTTATATGTATTGTGCGGTGAATTGCACTGAAAATCCTTATATTGCCAATTACATAAAGAAAAGAAAAGAAATAGAAGATGAAGAGAATACTAATGAAAGGGAAGAGACTTCCCAATATCCTGCTATTATTTCTTATGATGAATCAGGTAACGAGGAGGATCTTTCTATTCAACCAATCTCATTAATAAGGAGCTCAAAAAAGAGGGTTAAACCCACACATGATGTGAGTAAGAAAAAGAAAAGACGGAGAAGCAAAAGTAGAAAGGTATCCCTCCCAAATGATGTTGCTCCTATTACTCATTGTGATGATGATAATTGCTATACTATTGGTGCTATCCATACTATTAATGATGAGAGTGATTATGCTTATGATATGAAAAGGCCCAAGCTTGGGGATGCTATGTTTGATGAGAATGACATGTTTGAGTGCTGCAATTAATGTTTGTCCCAAGCTTGGAGATGCTATGTTTAATGCAGATGATATTTTTTGCCTCCCAAGTTTTGATGAGCAAATTTATTATGATGATAGCATGCCTCCTACTTATGATGATTATATTGATGAAAGTGGGTTTGGAAGAGAGTCAACTTTAGGAAGTAATGATCCCACTATTTTAGAGAGTGTTGAATTTTATAATATTTATGAAAGTGGATTGGGAGAGGTCATGACTTTATTTAGTGATAAATCCACTATTTTGGAAGAGGTTTCAATTGATTATGATGAGAACAAAGTTGCTACTTATCATGATTATTGTGATGATACTTATGCTATAAAAAGTAGTGAGGTTTATATTTATAAAACTTTTCCTGATTATGATTACCCTTTTTCTAACATTACTCTTTTAATGTGGAAACAATTTATAGTATTCGAGTCTCTTATGATACTCCCACTATTCTGAATGAGAAGAATTTTGCTTATGTGGAGAGTAATAAAATTTCTATGCTTGTAGATCATGAAAAGAATGCTTTAGGCGATGGTTATATTGTTGAATTCATTCATGATGCTACTGAAAATTATTATGAGGGAGGAACATATGCTTGTAGGAATTGCAATAATATCAAGTTTCCTCTCTATGTGCTTAAAATCTTGAAGCTATGCTTGTTTTGCCTTCCTATGCTAGTTGATTACTGTTCCCATAAGTTGTTTGCTCACAAAATATCTATGCATATGAAGCGGGTTAGACTTAAATTTGCTAGTCATATTCTTCATGATGCTCTCTTTATGTTTCAATTCTTATATTTTATGTGAGCATCATTGAAATCATCATTGCTAGCTAGGGGCGTTAAACGATAGCGCTTGTTGGGAGGCAACCCAATTTTATTTTTGGCCTTTGATTTTGCTCCTATTTAGTAATAAATAATTCATCTAGCCTCTGGTTAGATGTGGTTTTATGTTTTAATTAGTGTTTGTGCCAAGTAGAACCTTTAGGAAGACTTGGGTGAAGTCTATGCGATCTTGCTGTAAAAAATAGAAATTTTAGCGCTCACGAGATTAGCTGCCATGTTTTACTGGAGAGTTCTTTTAGGTTTATTATTTTTGAAGATGATTAATAGACAAATTCCTCAGGTCCACCAATTTATTTTAGAATTTTTGGAGTTACATAAGTGTTCTAATTATACAGATTACTACAGACTGTTCCGTTTTTGACAGATTCTGTTTTCATTGTGTTGTTTGCTTATTTTGATGAATCTATGAGTAGTATCGGAGGGTATGAACCATAGAGAAGTTGGGATACAATATATATTATACCAATATGAATTTAGAATGAGTTCACAAAAGTACCTAAGTGGTGGGTTTATTTTCTTACACTAACAGAGCTCATGAGATTTTCTGTTGAGTTTTGTGTTGTGAAGTTTTCAAGTTTTGGGTAAAGATTTGATGGACTATGGAATAACGAGTGGCAAGAGCCTAAGATTGGGGATGCCCATGGAACCCCAAGGTAATTCAAGGACAACCAAAAGCCTAAGCTTGGGGATGCCCCGGAAGGCATCCCCTCTTTCGTCTTCGTCTATTGGTAACTTTACTTGGAGCTATATTTTTATTCACCACATGATATGTGTTTTGCTTGGAGCGTGTTGTATGATATGAGTCTTTGCTTTTTAGTTTACCACAATAATCCTTGCTGTACACACCTTTTGGGAGAGACACACATGATTTGGAATTTATTAGAATACTCTATGTGCTTCACTTATATCTTTTGAGCTCGACAATCTTGCTCTAGTACTTCACTTATATCTTTTTAGAGCACGGCGATGGTTTTATTTGTAGAAATTATTAATATCTCATGCTTCACTTATATTATTTTGAGAGTCTTTTAGAACAACATGGTATTTGCTATGGTTATAAAATTGGTCCTAGAATGATGGGCATCCAAGTTGGGTATAATAAAAACTATCATAGAAAGTGCATTGAATACTATGATCAATTTGACGCTTGATAATTGTTTTGAGATATACAGGTGGTAATGTTAGAGTCATGCTAGTTGGATAATTATGAAATTGAGAAATACTTGTGTTAAAGTTGGCAAGTCCCGTAGCATGCACGTATGGTAAAAGTTGTGTAACAAATTTGTAGCATGGGGTGCTCTTTTGATTGCCTTCCTGAGTGGAGGTCGGGATCGCGCGATGGTTAACTCCTACCAACCCTTCCCCTAGGAGCATGCGTAGTAGTACTTTGCTTCGAGGGCTAGTAAACTTTTGCAATAAGTATATGAGTTCTTTATGACTAATGTGAGTCCATGGATTATACGCACTCTTACCCTTCCATCATTGCTAGCCTCTACGGTACCGCGCATTGCCCTTTCTCACCTTGAGAGTTGGTGCAAACTTCACCGGTGCATCCAAACCGCGTGATACGATACGCTCTATCACACATAAACCTCCTTATATCTTCCTCAAAACAGCCACCATACCTACCTACTATGGCATTTCCATAGCCATTCCGAGATATATTGCCATGCAACTTTCCACCGTTTCAATTATTATGACACGTTTCATCATTGTCATATTGCCTTGCATGATCTTGTAGTTGACATCGTATTTGTGGCAAAGCCACCATTCATAATTCTTTCATACATGTCACTCTTGATTCATTGCCCATCCCGGTACACCACCGGAGGCACGCATATAGAGTAATATTTTGTTCTAGTATCGAGTTGTAATCCATGAGTTGTAAGTAAATAGAAGTGTGATGATCATCATTATTATAGCATTGTCCCTTAAAAAAGAAAAAAAAAGAAAGGCCAAAAAAAGAGAAAGGCCAAATAAAAAAAGGGCCAAATATATATATGTAAAAAAGAAAGGCCCAAAAAAGAGGGGGGCAATGTTACTATCCTTTTCCACACTTGTGCTTCAAAGTAGCACCATGATCTTTGCGATAGAGAGTCTCTTATTTTGTCACTTTCATATAGTAGTGGGAATTTTTCATTATAGAACTTGGCTTGTATATTCCAACGATGGGCTTCCTCAAAATGCCCTAGGTCTTCGTGAGCAAGCAAGTTGGATGCACACCCACTTAGTTTCTTTTGTTGAGCTTTCATACATTTATAGCTCTAGTGCATCCTTTGCATGGCAATCCCTACTCCTCATGTTGATATCAATTGATGGGCATCTCCATAGCCCTTTGATTAGCCTCGTCAATGAGAGACTTTCTCCTTTTTTGTCTTCTCCACACAACCTCCATCATCATATTCTATTCCACCCATAGTGCTATATCCATGGCTTACGCTCATGTATTGCATGAGAGTTGAAAAAACCTGAAGCGCGTTAAAAAGTATGAACCAATTGCTTGGCTGAAAGCAGGGTTGTGCATGATGGGAGTATTTTGCGTGACGAAAATGAAGCATAGCCTAACTATATGATTTTGTAGGGATAAGCTTTCTTTGCTATGCTATTTTGATAAGACATGATTACTTGTTAGTATGCCTGAAATATTACTATTCTTATGTCAATATTGAACTTTTATCTTGAATCATTTGGATCTGAACATTCATGCCACAATAAAGAAAATTACATTGAGAAATATGCTAGGTAGCATTCCACATCAAAAATTCTATTTTTATTATTTACCTACTCGAGGACGAGCAGAAATTAAGCTTGGGGATGCTTGATACGTCTCCAACGTATCTATAATTTTTGATTGTTCCATGCTATTATATTATCTGTTTTCGATGTTTATGGGCTTTATTATACACTTTTATATTATTTTTGGGACTAACCTATTAACCGGAGGCCCATCCCAAATTGTTGTTTTCTTGCCTATTTCAGTGTTTCGAAGAAAAGGAATATCAAACGGAGTCCAAACAGAATGAAACCTTCGGGAGAGTTATTTTTGCAACGGAAGCAATCCAGGAGACTTGGAGTAGACGTCAGGGAAGCTTCGAGGTTGCCACGAGGGTCCAGGGCGCGCCCTACCCCCTGGGCGCGCCCCCACCCTCGTGGGCCCCTCGTGGCTCCCCTGGCCGACTTCTTTCACCTATATATATCCATGTACCCCGAAAACATCCGGGAGCACCATAGATCGTGAGTTCCAATGCCGCAAGCCTCTGTAGCCAGCAAAAACCAATCGGGACCTTGTTCCAGCACCCTGCCCGAGGGAGGATCCCTCACCGGTGGCCATCTTCATCATCTTGGCGCTCTCCATGACAAGGAGGGAGTAGTTCACCCTCGGGGCTGAGGGTATGTACCAGTAGCTATGTGTTTGATCTCTCTCTCTCTCTCTCTCTCGTGTTCTTGAGGTGGTACGATCTTGATGTATCGCGAGCTTTGCTATTATAGTTGGATCATATGATGTTTCTCCCCCTCAACTCTCATGTAATGGATTGAGTTTTACCTTTGAAGTTATCTTATCGGATTGAGTCTTTAAGGATTTGAGAACACTTGATGTATGTCTTGCATGTGCTTATCTGTGGTGACAATGGGATATCACGTGATCTACTTGATGTATGTTTGGTGATCAACTTGCGGGTTCAGTGACCTTGTGAACTTATGCATAGGGGTTGGCACACGTTTTCGTCTTGACTCTCCGGTAGAAACTTTGGGGCACTCTTTGAAGTTCTATGTGTTGGTTGAATATATGAATCTGAGATTGTGTGATGCATACCGTATAATCATACCCATGGATACTTGAGGTGACATTGGAGTATCTAGGTGACATTAGGGTTTTGGTTGATTTGTGTCTTAAGGTGTTATTCTAGTATGAACTCTAGGATAGATCAAACGGAAAGAATAGCTTCATGTTATTTTACTACGGGCTCTTTAATAGATCGTTCAGAAAGGATAACTTTGAGGTGGTTTCGTACCCTACAATAATCTCTTCGTTTGTTCTCCGCTATTAGTGACTTTGGAGTGACTCTTTGTGGCATGTTGAGGGATAGTTATATGATCCGGTTATGTTATTATTGTTGAGAGAACTTGCACTAGTGAAAGTATGAACCCTAGGCCTTGTTTCCTAGCATTGCAATACCGTTTACGCTCACTTTTATCATTAGTTACCTTGCTGTTTTTATATTTTCAGATTACAAAACCATATATCTATCATCCATATCACACTTGTATCACCATCTCTTCGCCGAACTAGTGAACCTATACAATTTACCATTGTATTGGGTGTGTTGGGGACACAAAAGACTCTTTGTTATTTGGTTGCAGGGTTGTTTGAGAGAGACCATCTTCATCCTACGCCTCCCACGGATTGATAAACCTTACGTCATCCACTTGAGGGAAATTTGCTACTGTCCTACAAACCTCTACACTTGGAGGCCCAACAACGTCTACAAGGAGAAGGTTGCGTAGTAGACATCACCCTCACAAACCGGAGCAACTCACTAGAAGGCTCGTGGTTTCGAGAGGGAACAATGCATGTTTGATAACGAACGATAGATAGCTTCCTCTTACAGCCTTCAAAACTTTTCTACGTGTAATGTTGTAATGCCCCGGATACAACTTCCCATATTCGTAGCTCCGACTCTTGCCATTTCCGGCGATGTGATTTATTATTTCCTCCGTGGTTGGGTTTTGTTCTTTTGTTTTTGCATTTTGTTCATGTCATGCATTTCATCTCATGTCATCATTCGCATTGCATCCATATGTTTTCATAAAACTCGTAACCGTTCGCAGTTGCCCTTTCTTTCTTTGCCTGCGTTGGCATTTTGTCAGGCCCTTGTCCTCGTTGACCTCCTCGGACCGCTTTGCCTTTGTTGACCTTCTCGCAGACCATTTGGACCCCTCTCTTCTCTCTTTCTCCGAGACCAACAAAACCCCCTTGACCCCGTGGCCTTTCGTCAGACCCCATTGTCTTTGTTTCCCCCTCTCATCTAAATGCCTACCCTCTCTACACTTTGCTCAGTCCCCCTCGCGTGCTTCTGAAACTTCTCCGAACCCGAACCGGGCTGTCGTGACCGATGAGCCTGGATCATCCCCAAAACATCTTTGGTTTCTTATTTGAACTCTCCTAGCCTATGTATTCTGAACCTTTGATCTCGATCGGACGTCTGCGTTCTGTCCAAATCTTGCTCTTCTAAGC
Source organism: Triticum dicoccoides (assembly GCF_002162155.2). Lineage (NCBI taxonomy): Eukaryota > Viridiplantae > Streptophyta > Magnoliopsida > Poales > Poaceae > Triticum > Triticum dicoccoides. The sequence continues at coordinate 221,712,628 of NC_041389.1, read as the reverse complement.
CCACCTAGTTGTTGCACATTTCGGAGCCGTCCAATCTCGATCGGAGGGCTCCAAACGGCCCTCGGTCACCCCATCCTACTATATATGGACACCCTACTCCTCCATTTTCGGAAACCCTAACCCCTAGCCCTTCTTCCCCACTGCCCTGCCGCCACTTGGCGCGCAGCCACCGGTCGCGCCGCCAAGCACGCGCCCTGTCTCCCTCCTTGCGCAGGGCCCGTGGAACCCAGATCGAGGCCCTGGAAGCCCATCTGTGCCCAAACCGTGCCGCCGCCCGCTCCTCCCGTCGCTCGAACCCTCCACCCGAGCGCCTCCTCGTCCAAATCCATGCGCGCCTCGCCAGAGTCCGGCCGCCGGACCAGCTCGTCGGAGCTCTCAACGCCGAGGACCTCCTCCTCGCGCCCTCTCTCTTTCTTCCTCTGCCGTTTCCTCTCTCTCTCACACATCTTTCTCTGCAGGAGACTAGTAGCCATGGACAGCCCCAGGAGCTCCCTTGCAGCCGCCTGGATCTGGTGTCTCGCCGGAGAACGCCGTCCTCGCCCAGATCCAGCCGCCCCTGCTTCCCGTCGTGCCTCCCCACCTTGGATCCGGTCGTCCCCGCAACGTCCCTCGCCTCGCTGCCCCTTCGCCTCGCTCGCCGGAGCTCTGCTCTAGGCGCCGCCCGCAGCTCTGCATCGAGCAGAGGACGAGCGCCTCGAGCCCGCTCGCCCGCGTTGACCGCGGCCACTCCAGCGCCTGGGCCAGCGGCCTCCAAGGCCCAGCCTCCTCCTCGGCCTGTCCTCAGCCGCCTCCACCGATCTGGGCCTAGCCCAGCTAGGTGAGCAGCCCAGCGCCTAGCAGTTTCAGCCCAATAGTGTTTTTTCCAGTCTCTGCGAATTTTGCTATTTATCCAGGATTTACTGATTTTCAGAAAAGTCCTTGCACCTCATGCATTTAATAATTAATTAACCGTGCATCGGATTAAAATAATTTATATATGTAAAATGCTCAGAAAATTGTGTAGTTTAATAATATGCCATTTTCATCCATGTTTAAAATATTTAAAATGCTGTTTGCATATCATTTGCATGTATGCCATGTTAAAATGCTTTATTCCATAACTAATTAACCGTAGCTCCATTTTAAATAAACTTTATATGTAAATGGGTGGAAAAATGCTTAGATTAACATGGTACACTTTATGTTGCTGTTTAACAACTCTAAAATTGTTTTTAGGGCAGAACAGTACCAAATCCATAATTTGCATATGGGGATTTTCCGGAATTGTTGTTTGTTGTTTCCGGCCTCATTTAAACTTGCCTAGATAGGTAGTTTCATTATGTTTCACCTCTTGCCATGTTTAATAACATTTAATATTGTTGGGTACATAACCGAGATCAAACTAAATAATGGATGTGGTGTTTCGTCAATATGCAACTCGTTGCATATTGAGCTCCACTTAACTTGTAGTATTGTTTGTTGCACTTTGCCATGCCATGCCTCATTAAACCGGACATGCATCATACTTGTTTGTGCATCATGCCATGCTTATGCTTGTTGGTTTACTATGTTGTTTGCTTATTTCCGGGTTGCCTTCGGTTTCGTTCCGGAGTTGTGAGGATTCGTTCGACCACGTCCGCTTGTCTTCTTCATGGACTCGTTCTTCTTCCTTGCGGGATTTCAGGCAAGATGACCGCTACCCTGGATCTCACTACTATCATTGCTATGCTAGTTGCTTCATTCTATCGCTTTGCTGCGCTACCTATCATCTGTTTGTCGAGCCATCCCATGTTGCCATGAACCTTTGACCTTTGACACCTTTCCTATGCAAACCGTTGTTTGGCTATGTCACCGCTTTTGCTCAGCCCCTCTTATAGCGTTGCTAGTTGCAGGTGAAGTTGAAGATTTCTCCATGGTGGACAGGATTTTGGTTGGGATATCACAATATCTCTTATTTTATTAATGCATCTATATATTTGGTAAAGGGTGGAAGGCTCGGCCTTTTGCCTGGTGTTTTGTTCCACTCTTGCCGCCCTAGTTTCCGTCATACCGGTGTTATGTTCCCGGATTTTGCGTTCCTTACACGGTCGGGTGATTTATGGGACCCCCTTGACAGTTCGCTTTGAATAAAACTCCTCCAGCAAGGCCCAACTTTGACTTTTACCATTTGCCTCACCACCACCTACTTTTCCCTTGGGAGTAATTAACCCGAGGGTCATCTTTATTATAGCCCCCCCCCCCCGGGCCAGTGCTTGTCTAAGTGTTGGTCCAAACCAGAGCCACTTGCAGCGCCACCTCGGGGCAACTTGAGGGTTGGTTTTAGTTGTACGTACTATTCATCCGGTGTTGCCCTGAGAACGAGATATGTGCAGCTCCTATCGGGATTGTCGGCGCATCGGGCGGTCTTGATGGTCTTGTTTTACCATTGTCGAAATGTCTTGTAAACCGGGATTCCGAGTCTGATCGGGTCTTCCTGGGAGAAGGTCTATTCCTTCGTTGATCACGAGAGCTTATCATGGGCTAAGTTGGGACACCCCTGCAGGGTATAATCTTTCGAAAGTCGTGCCTGTGGTTATTGGCAGATGGGAATTTGTTAATGTCCGGTTGTAGATAACTTGACACCAGATCCGATTTAAAACGTATCAACCGCGTGTGTAGCCGTGATGGTCTCTTCTCGGCGGAGTCCGGGAAGTGAACACGGTCTTTGCGTTATGTTTGACGTAAGTAGGAGTTCAGGATCACTTCTTGATCATTACTAGTTGACGACCGTTCCGCTTGCTCTTTTCTCGCTCTTATTTGCGTATGTTAGCCACCATATATGCTTAGTCGCTGCTGCAGCCTCACCACTTTACCCCTTCATTTCCCTTTAAGCTTTGCTAGTATTGATACCCATGGTAATGGGATTGCTGAGTCCTCGTGGCTCACAGATTACTACAACAACAGTTGCAGGTACAGGTTTATGCGATGATCATGACGCGAGAGCGATGCTTGCTTGCGTTGAGTTCTTCTTCTGCTTCTTCGATCAGGGGATAGGTTCCAGGTCGGTAGCCTGGGCTAGCAGGGTGGATGTCGTTTGCGTTTCTGTTTGTGTTTCATCCGTAGCCGGATGATGCTCTGATGTATTGTGATGTTGTATTCATGTGGCATTGTATGCCTTATGTATGTATCCCCATCTATTATGTAATGTTGATGTAATGATATCCACCTTGCAAAAGCGTTTCAATATGCGGTTCTATCCTTAGTGGGACCTTCGAGTCTCTTTAGGATAGTATCGCATATTGGGCGTGACAAATGTGCACTGATAAAAACTGTCATGTGAAAAATTGGAAAATTTCAGGGGTCATTTGACAATTTGAAGACATTTAAGTGATTTCCTAGCCATTTAATGACCATAATTCAAATTCGAACTATATGCACGTGCAATGGCTAACCATAATGGTTTGAAAAATCATATTTGTGTACTTGTGTGCGAGTAAATTCCATATGCAGTAAATTAGAAGGAATTTTCAAACATATTGGTCTCACGGCATGGACACAGGTACATGCATGGAGTGCCATGGCATTTTTATTCCAAAAAATTAAAAAAGGATCAGAAAAACATGAAACCTTGCTTGATGTAATGTCTTGCCACCTAGATGATGTGGTACAAAAATTGGTCTGTTTGACGAAAGTTTGGACACGCACCCCTCACAAACCGGAGCAACTCACTAGAAGGCTCGTGGTTGTGAGAAGGGAACAATGCATGTTTGATGACGAACGGCAGATAGCTTCCACTTACGGCCTTCAATTTTTTTCTACGTGAACGTGCACTAATACAACTGTCATGTGAAAATTTGGAAAATTCCAGGGGTCATTTGACCTTTTGAAGACATTCAAGTTATTTTCTAGCCATTTATTGACCATAATTCAAATTTGAACTACATCTACATGCAATGGCTAACCATAACGGTTTGAAAAATCATATTTCTGTACTTGTGTCTGAGTTAAAAAATATCAGAAGATGTAAATGTCTGGTGTTCAAAAAAGAAAATGTAAAATCTGGCAAGACAACCGGCCCCACACGATTGGCACTCTATTTCGAGCCTCAAGGTTTGGAAGGTGAGTGGCGGGCGTTATTGATCAGACACGGTTCTGCATTGGGAACCGTGAGCTATTATGTTCACACACGGATTTTGCTGCGGGAATCATGTGTAATTCACACTACAGTACTCGTAAATTCTGACGACCGACGCGTGTACTATTCCCGTCGATCTAGATTCCGGCCGCCAATAAATACTACCTTGCTCATGTCATCCCGCCTGCATTCTCATCTAGATCCTCCCCTTGCTCGCCCTCTCTCTCTCTCTCTCTCAAATCTCTGCCATGGCGCCGCCGGTCTGCCCACGCGCCGACGAGGAGTCGTCACCCCCCGAGGACACTCACTCGAAGAGCAGCGACGAGGACACCTACGCGCCGCTGGACGAGGTTGCACCGGACCCCCCAACTTTGGATTGGTTTTGGGTCCAATACGGTATTTGTCTTTGGAAGTCGTTGCCGCCGGCTGAGAAAGCCAGGCAAGTGGCTTTCAAGAAGGAGATGGCGGAGGAGGATGCCAGGTACCATGCGGCATGTGAAGCCCGTGATGCCACCTGGAAAAAGGAGGCGGCGGAGCTTTGGGGGCGGGCGCATCATCGTGCGGAGGAGGTGTACGAAGATGGGTACTTCACGAGGAAGGCCATAGGGGCTAGGCGCCTTGTCGCTGAATGCAGCTAGGCCGATAAGCTCCAGCATCCCACCGACGAGGAGCTCCGGTGGGCGCCCAATGAAATGGAAAGATCGTTCGTGTGCGTCCGCCTACAAGAGGCAGATCGACACGTCAAGCGCTGCGAGGCGGAGGAGGCGGAGTACTGCCCCTGCTCTGGGAAGACGCCGTGCACCAGGGAGCTGCTGGCGAGGGGCTGCCGGAATACTGGCCCCAAGAGGGATTATTAGTTTTAGTATTGTTCGTTTTCAATTTTATGCATTGTACCTAGTAGTTAAGTATCATCATGTATATGTGATGATATTATATATATATTGTGTGATGAAATAATGAACAATTAATAGTATATATATTATGAATTCCATTTTCTATCTGTTTTTGTATACTAATTTGAATCTATCTGTTATGATCCACTCATACAAAATGGAAAGCGTATAAACACATATTGAAACAGAACATATAAGAACGGAAAACATAGTACACACATTGAAACAGAGCAATAACAGAGCAATAGTATGATTGATGTGAATACATAGCTATCCACGTTGAAATGACTCAACAAAATAAAACGCGTCTGAGGGAGTCCTGGACTAGGGGGTGTCCGGAGAGCCGGACTATCATCGTCAGCCGGACTCCAAGACTATGAAGATACAAGATTGAAGACTTCGTCCCGTGTCCGGATGGGACTTTCCTTGGCGTGGAAGGCAAGCTTGGCGATACGGATATGTAGATCTCCTACCATTGTAACCGACTCTGTGTAACCCTAGCCCTCTCCGGTGTCTATATAAACTGGAGGGTTTTAGTCCGTAGGACAGGACAACCATTACAACAATCATACCATAGGCTAGCTTCTAGGGTTTAGCCTCCTTGATCTCGTGGTAGATCCACTCTTGTACTACCCATATCATCAATATCAATCAAGCAGGAGTAGGGTTTTACCTCCATCGAGAGGGCCCGAACCTGGGTAAAAACATCATGTCCCTTGTCTCCTGTTACCATCCGCCTAGACGCACAGTTCGGGACCCCCTACCCGAGATCCGCCGGTTTTGACACCGACGTTGGTGCTTTCATTGAGAGATCCTCTGTGCCGTCACCGATAGGAAGGATGCCTCTTCCCGTCTTCAAGGACGGTATCTTCGCCAAATGAGCCTTGGCCGCCGGCCAAACTATCCGGCTAGGTGGTTTTCTCATGACCGCTTGTTCGGCCACCGCTTCGACGATGACCTCTCAGGTCATCAAAAGCAATCTTCACGTCAACTCGGAATTCGCCGAGCAGCCGGATCCACCAGAGCCCTCGTCCGTAAATGAACTCTTGGATCGCATCGCCGCCCTGGGAGTCGCTACAGACTACAATCAGATTGGGCTTAAAACCAATCTGAGAGAGATTAACTCTCCCCAGGTTACCCACCACGTCGCGGTGGTAGAGGAACATCGCGGCGACTCTTCTCCTATATTGAAAACTAGTCATGTCCGGGCTTCCGAACCCTCCATGCTGGATTCCCGCGGAGGGACGGACTTTGATCAAGCGCTGAACCTAAAGTCAGGCATCGGACCGGACTCGTTGGACAACGTTCCACTTTCCAAGCTTCCGAATTCGGAAACTTCTCGGCCCTTGAGCCTTGAGATGGGTAGGGTTGCGGACTCAATTCCACCCACCCACCCAGACATATGCGATCTATCTCTAATCCGGCAAGAGCTTGCTGAAACAGTACATCATTACTGGGCCAGATTCCTCCTGGTTCTGGACAGGATAAAGGACTGCCGAGAGGAAAACACAATCTCAATTTTTTGCAATAATTGCACGGACGAGGGAATCTTGAACGCCGTCAGCCATCGTGAAATCACACGCTTCGCCGACCTGGCGTCCATAGTACGAAAGTACTGTGCAATGGAGAGTTTCCGGAAAACCGAAAATAAGTTTTGGGACAATCCGGCCCCGAATACAACCCTAGTCCGCAACAAAAGGGTGCATTACACTCAGGCACCAGGTACAAAAACCAAAAAGCAAAAACCCCATAAAGGGCATGGAACCGTACTGGAGGGATGGCTTAGCGGATCCTGTAAAATTCACAGTACAGAGGGCGCCACCCCAACACATAGCCTTCGAGCATGTTGGATATTACGGCAGGTGGCCAAAAGTGGCGAGGAGCTTCTAGCCCCGGAAAACCACTCCAACAATACCGGTACGGTATCAACAGTCTTCGAAACTTTCGCATCAAAAAATATGCAGAAACGAACAATCCGCAGCCTCGCCGAAGTCTACCAAGTAGCAACAACAAATCCTTGGAGTGACACGGCCATCACCTTCAACGCCAGCGACGAACCTAAATTCCGAACAGCCCGAGCACCAGCCGCATTGGTCCTCAGTCCAATAGTGGACGGCTTTCGACTTACCAAGGTACTCATGGATGGCGGCAGCGGATTAAACCTCATCTATGAGGAAACTCTTCAAAAAATGGAAATAGACTGGAGCCGCATTGAGCGAAGCAGCACAACCTTCAGAGGAATAATCCCTAGCCGGGAAGCGCGCTGCACCGGAAAAATCACACTTGATGTGGTGTTCGGCTCGCCGGACAATTACAGGTCCGAAGAAGTCACGTTCCAAGTGGCCCCGTTCAGCAGCGGATATCACGCTATATTAGGATGAGAGGCATCCACAATTTTTCAGGCCGTACCCCATTACGGGAACATGAAGCTCAAAATGCCTAGGCCCGGCGGAATAATCACTCTCGTTAGTGATCCGTACATAGCACTCTGCGCCGAAAACAAGACAGCCACATTAGCCCTGGAGGCACTATCCGAAGCCCTAGCGGCAGAAGAACTCACCGCGCTGCACTCTACGGTGAATAGGGACGATGTGATACTCGATAAGAGATCCAAGTCCACCTCCTTTAAACCAGCGGACGAAATAGTAAAATTCCAGGTCCATCCAACGGACCCGACAAAGACGGCCTCCATGGGGGCACAGTTGAACCCTGATGTAGACGCCGCACTGCGAGAATTCCTTCGGGAAAATTGGGACATTTTCGCCTGGCACCCTTCAGATATGCCAGGAATCCCACGCAGATTGGCAGAGCATAGCCTAAATATCCTAAAAGGGTTCAAGCTAGTCAAACAGGCTCTTCGACGATTTTCCGAACCCAAAAGACAGGCAATGGGAGAAGAACTAGCAATACTATTGGAAGCCAGATTCATCAGAGACATCAAACATCCGGATTGGCTAGCAAACCTGGTAATGGTAGCAAAGAAGGACAAATCCTGGCGCCTATGCGTCGATTTTAAAGACCTCAACAAGGCCTGCCCAAAGGATCCCTTCCCCCTCCCCCGCATCGACCAAATAATCGATGCTACCGCAGGGCACGATTCATTGTGCTTCCTGGACGCATACTCCGGCTACCATCAAATCAAGATGGCGGAAGCGGACCAAGCCGCAACGACATTCATTACTCCATATGGACCATTCTGCTTTAACACGATGCCCTTCGGACTTAAAAACGCCAGCGCAACATATCAGCGCATGATTCAGACATGTCTGGCTACCCAGATCAGCAAAACAGTAGAGGCATATGTAGACGACGTAGTCGTCAAAACCAAACACGTCAAAACTCTAGTAGACGATTTGAGGCTCACATTCGACAACCTCCGAGCATATGACATCAAGTTGAATCCGGAGAAATGCGTTTTCGGCGTACCAGCCGGAAAGCTCCTGGGCTTTATTGTATCCGGTAGAGGAATCGAAGCGAACCCGGCCAAGATCCGAGCTCTGTCACAGCTGGATATTCCAAAAGACCTCAAACAGATACAAAAATTGACTGGATGCGTGGCGGCTCTAAGCCGCTTTATCTCCCGTTTGGGAGAAAAGGCATTGCCCCTCTATCGCCTCCTCAGACGCACCGAACACTTCGAGTGGACGGATGCTGCCACTGCCGGACTCGAAGAAATAAAAGCCATATTGGCAACAAATCCGGTCCTGGCTGCGCCTAACCTGGGCGAACCAATGTTGTTATACATCGCGGCAACACATCAAGTTGTAAGCGCGGTACTCGTCGTAGAACGAGAGACAGAAGGGCATAAATTCCCTATTCAAAAACCAGTGTACTACGTATCCACTGTTTTAACTCCCTGCAAGTCCTGTTACCCGCACTATCAAAAGATAGCGTATGCGGTGTTGATGGCATCCCGGAAGCTCCGACACTACTTTCAAGAGTGTTCGATAACAGTGGCCTCCGAAGTACCCCTAAATGACATTATAAACAACCGCGATGCGACGGGCAGGATTGCAAAATGGGCCATTGAGCTCTTACCATTCGATATAACTTACAAACCTCGGCGAGCTATAAAGTCGCAAGTTTTGGCTGACTTTGTCGCTGAGTGGACTAAAGCCGAACTCCCTAAAGAGTACGGCGCATACTCCAATTGGATTATGCACTTCGACGGCTCCAAAATGTTGGCCGGATTGGGGGCTGGCGTCCTATTGACATCCCCAACCGGGGACACAGTCCAATACGTACTTCAGATAATGTACACGGACTCCAACAACGCAGCCGAGTACGAGGCCCTCTTACATGGCCTCCGGATGGCAATCTCCATGGGCATTCAACGCCTAGAGGTGCACGGGGACTCAAACCTCACAATATCCCAAGTAAATGGAGACTTTGACGCCAAGGATCCGAAAATGGTAGCCTATCGTAACGCTGTCCTTAAAATGTCAGCTCGGTTCGAAGGACTTGAATTCCACCACGTAGCCAGGGATAATAACCAAGCGACGACGTATTGGCACGCATCGGCGCAAAACGTGACGCTGTCCCTCCAAACATCTTCCTGGAACGGCTGTTTAAGCCATCCGTACTATGGGAAGAGGAGTCCGGAAATAACAAACCGGAAGCAGCCGCACCAACCGACACAGAGCAATCTGACATAATCGGCGATTCAGCCGATGAAATGACACCTTCAGCCCATGATATAATGGCAGTAATCGCCCCATGGACAGAGCCATTCCTAGCCTACTTGCTTAGGCAGGAACTTCCCGAAGACCAAAATGAGGCCCGCTGCATAGTTCGGCGATCCAAAGCCTACAAGGTCCATGAGGGAGAACTCTATAAGAAAAGCACAACCGGAGTCCTTCAAAGGTGTATCTCCGAAGAGGAAGGGCGAAACCTTCTGGCTGAAATTCATGCCGGACTAGGCGGACACCACGCCGCAGCTCGGGCCCTTGTAGGAAATGCATTCCGTACAGGATTTTATTGGCCGACGGCCCGGGCAGATGCTCAGGACTTAGTCCAAAGATGCGTCGGTTGTCAGCTCTTTGCTAATCAGAGCCATATGCCACCCACCGCCCTCAAAACTATACCCATTACCTGGCCGTTCGCGGTCTGGGGGCTTGACATGGTTGGACCCCTTAAAGGGGGAACCCACAACCAAAGGTACCTATTGGTCATGGTGGATAAATTCACCAAATGGATAGAGGCCAAGCCAGTTAAAACGGCAGAGTCCGGACCAGTGATAGACTTCATATCCGGGGTAGTACACCGTTATGGTGTCCCCCACAGCATCATCACCGATAACGGCACGCACTTCACGGCCGACGAGGTTAAATCATGGTGCAAAAATATGGGCATTAAGCTCGATTACACTTCAGTCTATCATCCTCAAACCAACGGTCAAGTGGAACGAGCAAATGGTCTATTAATGAGCGGCATCAAACCCAGACTAGTGCGGTCACTTACGAAATCTGACACGCACTGGGTAGAGGAGCTCGACTCCGTACTCTGGGGGCTACGGACAACGCCCAACCGTACTACCGGATTCACACCATATTTTATGGTATATGGCACAGAAGCAGTTCTGCCCTACGACATCATTCATGACTCACCTCGAGTGCGCATGTACGAAGAAAGAGAAGCCGAGCTGGATCGGCAGGACAGCTTGGACGCATTGGAGGAAGAACGCGACGTCGCCAAGGCTCGTTCCGCATTCTATCAGCAGCAGGCTCGAAGATATCAAAGTAGAGAAGTACGGGCCAAGACTTACAACGTTGGCGAACTAGTTCTACGCCTGCCGGACAAGAAAAAGGACAAGCTCAAGCCCAAATGGGAAGGCCCCTTCATTATCGATCAAGTCTTGACCGGCGGAGCGTACCGTCTACGAAATGCGTCGGACAACCGACTCGAGCCTAACCCATGGAACGCAGCCCGCCTCCGAAGATTCTATGCCTAGCGCCGGACTAAGAGTTCGTCCCCTTCCCCCGTCCAAATTTTTACACTTCAGCTGTCTTTTGTTTCTCTTTCTTCTCTCACCCCTTTTCCTAAAAAGCCCTTAAAGGCCTACTTGTGCATTGTTCGCACACACTTGATGTGCCATCCGCACTCATTATACCTGGGGGCTTCTTTACCAATAGCTTAATTATAAGGGCCTCATGCCCAACACATGTGTCAAGCTTCCACATGTACCTTTTATTCACCATTATATGCATCGATATGACTTAAGTTTTGGCCAAGCTGGGTTGCCTGGTTCCTGTGCTTACCCCTACGTTCCCGATTGTTCGGCTAGGAGGTAAAGGGAGCACCTCTGCGATTGTTACTGCCGGGTCAGCCGGATGTGTACCTCAGACTGGGTGAAGCCTAAAGCTAGCGTTCTTAAGTGAATATTCGGTCGGTGACTTGAAAGATGATTTTTTACCTACTTATTTATCTGCCCCCAGATGTTTTTCTGCTCTTTTCGCAGTCCGGACATGCACTTTAGGGCATGCCTCCCAGGGAAAGGAACCCTTAACGGAACTATTCTCCCTGGAAGATGTTTCTTACTAACCATGTAATATAACATAACTAGTTGGGCACTTGTCTGATAAAGCACTAATGACCCCTACGCCTGGTCTCCATGCATGCCCCGATTGTTTCTTAACCGAGAAGGTATTCGGACACACTCCAGACTCTAGGGTCCCGAGGTTGAGGCGAAAAGGTCGGCAAAGAAAAACGATCTACAATCCGGCTAGAAGGCATTTTACATGTCATTTTAAAATACATTGTCAAATCGACTGACTGTATTCCTCCTCAAGCCCGTCTAACAGGCTGTCTAATTTACAGTCCCGTTGGGAAAATTTAGCGGCCAACTCTACTTGGCCGTATACTAACTCACAGGGATCTCCTTCCCATCGGGCCCCACAGGTCCGACCTCGGCCATGTGGTTGGGATCCGCCTTCTTGTACCGCGTCTTCACCATGGCCCAGGCCTCCCTGGCACCTTGGCGGCAGGCCGAAATCTTCCATAAATGAAAGCGCTGCCGCACTCCCTGAAGCTTCTCCGCAAGCTCCCCAAGGCCCTCGGGTAGGGAGAGGGCTGGCCATAAAGCCTGGACGACGCCACTCATTGCCTGCCGAACTCGTTCGAGCAGCTGCAACAGCTCGGGAAGTTGATCACCCGTTGATACGGGCATCTCCTCCGCAGGGCGACCTGTGAGTATACCTACAGACATATTTTGTCAATTGACTTCCTCGCCGAACTCTTCTTTTCAAAGGAGTTCGCTCAAGCACTTACCATAGATGCCGCGACGAAGCCGCTGATTCTCCTTAACGGAGCCAGACAGCTCGGCCCGAACACCTTTCAGCTCTTCTCCAAGCTGGGCGTGGGCATCCTGGAGCTTGTTCCTTTCCTGCTGCACCTTATTCAGCACCCTCTCACCGGCCTTCAGCTGGCGCAGTAGTTCTTGCCTGTCCGGATCTTGTCTGGTAGCACCTGCAATGTCATTATTAGACTTGCGCGCACGCCGCACACCACTTATCTTTTAAAATAATGTGTTACCAGGAGGGGTCTCTGTGTTTCCTCCTGCGGCAGCAAGTGCGGCCTCGAGTTGGGCCTTACACTCTTGCAGCTCCTGAGACAGTTGGGTATTCTTCTCCGTAAGATCCTGCGTTTCAAATGATCCTTAAATCAGTTAATATAACTACTTTTAAGTCTCGGGGGCTACTGGCATATACAACTATTAAATTCTCTTACCCGTATCTCTTTTACATACTGCTCCGTGGCTCTGGTCAAACCATCTTGAGCAGCACGGAGGTGCGCGTCCCCGCGTTAAAGGCATTCAACGCCTCAGGGGAGAAGCACGCGTCACGAAAAACTGTCCGGCGGCGCCTGTGGTTCATGGCGCTCTCCACCTCAGACTTGGTGGCGGACAGTCTGTCGGCATCCTCCGTTGGAGGAGTATCCGGCTCGCGCCTTGCGCTGCCTCCCCCTCCAGACCAGGTGCTGGAGCTTGGCTGGTAGAGGATGGGTTGGCAACCTCTACGCCCGCAGTCCGGCGGGCGCTTTTTCTCCTACAAAAGTCATGAGCACTCAAACACTTCCTAGGAACGTTGCTCTAAATAACAAACCGTGAGCTATACCTTTGCGGCGGCGTTTCAATCCATGTTGCGCTCCTCTCCCGCCTACTGGGCCGGACTGACCCTTGTTGGTTAGCCGCCGCGGGCTCGGCTTCCCGCCTTGAAGGCGCCTCCTGCAAAACACCATTATATACGGGGGTCAGAAAAGAGCAAGGAAGAAATAATGGTGTCAGGACTTCAGTCACAATCACCTGGGAAGCCGGATATAGGCCGGGGTAGTCAGCCATAATGGCGACTAAAGCATTGTGAATGCTGAGTTGGTGGAACACCCCGTCAATGAGCTCCACCTTTATGTCCGGGTCCTCTTCGGAGGCCGGATCCTGGGATCTGTCTGGATCCTCGGGTTGCGGAGCTAGACTAAGCATGCCCTCCACAACCCGACGCAGCTCCTGCGTCGAAAGCATAATATAAGAAACTTAAACTTTGAAAGCATGGGTCGGGCACTCAAAGTGTTCGCTTACCCAACGCCGAGGGTTATTCATGGAGAACCCATTCAACAGGCTCGTCTGGAGGAAATCCTCCTTCTACCCCTTGTACAGGCCGGACAGGATCTTCGCCAGGTCTTCGGCCGATCCCGGCCCTTTGCGGCCATGACGGGTGGCATCGTCCTCCCCGTTGAAATCCCACATAGGGTGGCCCCTGTATTGCAGCGGCTGCACCCCTCGCATAATGCACGTTGCCATGACTCCAATCATGGTCAACCCGGAATGGGCCAGTAACCTTATCCGGCCCATCAAATAATGGACGCTCCTGTCTTCCTCCAGCTGGGGGCTCCGTGGGCGCCAGCTAAGGCGTTTCTTCAGAGGAGCATTACTGAACTCCGGGAGGCCGATCCGAACAGGGTCCGGCAGCGGAGCGTCTTCTAGGTAAAACCATTCTGAAGGCCAGTCTTCGGACGCCTTCTTAGGGGTTCCGGATGGATATTCGGTCCCGGCGATGCGCCATATTTCGGCACCGCCCACTTGATATATGGACCCCTCGTGAGAGCGGGGTACAAGGCAGAACAACCTCTTCCACAGCGTGAAATGGGGCTCGACGCCCAGAAATAGCTCGCAAAGAGCTACGAAACCCGCGATATGCAGGATAGAGGCGGGCGTGAGGTGATGGAGCTAGAGTCCGTAGAACTCCAGGAGCCCGCGGAGGAACTGATGTATAGGAAATCCGAGCCCCCTTATCAGATAGGGGACGAAGCATACCCGCTACCCTTTGTTGGGACTTGGGGTAGCCTCCGCTTGCTTCCCACCTTTGTAGGTGGCCAGCCCGGCTCGAACCGGAACCATGAAGGCCGGAGGGAGATATCCCTCCGCTTGGAGCGTCACCAGCTCGTTGTGCGGGACAGAACATCTCCTCCAATCTCCTGGCAGAGGGCTGGGAGCGCGAGAAGAGGAGCCGCGTCGACGGTCCATGATGGAATGGATTTCTGGTCAGAAGCGCTCCGATGAGTACTCGCGGAAGGAAGATGGTATGATTGGGATCTGGATTCTTGCCTCTCTTATAGGCAGGTTATTTGCACAGCTAGGGGGTAAAACATAAAAGATACCCTGGCTTTTCGCATTCGTGCGACGCGTGGAAGAAGGCCATTATTGCGCGTGGAAGCCAAGAAGCGCGACATTGATAAGGAAGACGGACACTGTTCGGCAGGTACATGGAACTTAAAGGAGAACCCGCCTTGCAACACCGAAGACTACATACGTGCTGGACTTATCGTCATTGAAGCCTGGTTCGGGGGCTACTGAGGGAGTCCTGGACTAGGGTGTGTCCGGACAGCCGGACTATCATCGTCAGCCGGACTCCAAGACTATGAAGATACAAGATTGAAGACTTCGTCCCGTGTCCGGATGGGACTTTCCTTGGCGTGGAAGGCAAGCTTGGCGATACGGATATGTAGATCTCCTACCATTGTAACCGACTCTGTGTAACCCTAGCCCTCTCCGGTGTCTATATAAACCGGAGGGCTTTAGTCCATAGGGCAGGACAACCATTACAACAATCATACCATAGGCTAGCTTCTAGGGTTTAGCCTCCTTGATCTCGTGGTAGATCCACTCTTGTACTACCCATATCATCAATATCAATCAAGCAGGAGTAGGGTTTTACCTCCATCGAGAGGGCCCGAACCTGGGTAAAAACATCGTGTCCCTTGTCTCATGTTACCATCCGCCTAGACGCACAGTTCGGGACCCCCTACCCGAGATCCGCCGGTTTTGACACCGACAGCGTCCGTGAGACCATGACCAGCAGCCCTTGCCTATCCAGTCACCCATCTGATGGCTACTCCAGCCTAAGCACACTTAAATTGAGAGTTCTCTTAGATGAGCTACTGGTGGACCAGCTAGTCCTTGCTGATATAGGATGCCTCTTCGCATCCTTATGGTGTATCCGGATGACCGCCCGTCCCCCAATGGCCAATACATGTTGTGTAGACAGAGCATATCACATACGTCTTATTTGAAGCAATTGTTTGTGTTATTATATGTCTTCGCACACATTTTTGATTACAGACCTGTTTGCCGTGTACCACACACATCTTGTTATATTGAACCATTTATGTTCTGTTGTCTCAACACAAACAAATCATCCAAGTGAACCGCATGTTGTATATCGCACACACCTTGATCTGGCTGACCATTTCTTTTGTGTTGCCTAATCACAAACAGTTCATCCTAGTGAGCCGTATGCTGTGTATCGCACATGCCTTCATCTGGCTGCCCATTTCTTTTGTTACTCCTCATCGCAAACAGTTAATTGAACTGAAGTGTATGCCCTGCATTGCATATGCAACTAAAATCTGAACTGTGTTTGATTCATCCATTATCGCAAATGTTTTGCACATTTTTGACGGTTCTCTTACACCACCATTTGCGATTATTGCATCACACACAGTTTCTCAAAGGGTCTCTGATCGTAGTGTCACGTTAGCAGCATCCTGCATTAGTGTAGTATTATGTGAGTTATGTGATTTGGTCACCGAATGTTGTGCGGAGTCCCGGATGAGATCACGGGCATGACGAGGAGTCTCAAAATGGTCGAGAGGTAAAGATTGATATATAGGACAATGGTATTCGGACACCGGAAGTGTTTCGGGGGGTACCAGGTACTTATCGGGTCACCGGAAGGGGTTTCAGACACCCCTGGCAAAAGATATGGGCCTTATGGGCCAAGAGGGGAAACGCACCAGCCATATGGGGCTGGTGCGCCCCCCATATGGGCCGGCCAAAGGAGGAGAAGGAATGTGGGGAGGGAAAGGAAAGTGTGGCTTAGGATTCCCACTTCCTTCCCTCTCCTCCCCTCTTTCCTTCCCCCTCCGACAAACATGGCAGGGGGGTGCGGCCAAGGGCAGGAGCCCAAGTAGGATTCGGACCTACTTGGGGCACCCCTTGGCCTCTCCCCTCTCCCTCCCACCTATACATATGAGGAGGGGGGCGCCTAGCACACCCTAGACAAATGCCTAGCCATGTGCGGCGCCCCCTCCACCGTTTACAACCCCGGTCATATTTTCATAGTGCTTAGACGAAGCCCTGCGAAGATCACTTCACCATCACCGTCACCACGCCGTCGTGCTGACGAAACTCATCTACTACATCTACGTCTTGCTGGATCAAGAAGGCGAGGGACGTCACCGATCTGAACGTGTGCAGAATGCGGAGGTGACGTGCGTTTGGTACTTGATCGGTTGAAGCGCGAAGAAATTCGACTACGTCGACCGCGTTGTGAAACGTTTCCGCTTACGGTCTACGAGGGTACGTAGACACACTCTCCCTCTCGTTGCTATGCATCTCCATGGATAGATCATTGCGTCTGCGTAGAAGGTTTGTTTTCCATGCAATGTTTCCCAACAATTATTGCCTCTAGGGCATATTCCCAACACTTTATCAATATAGTTGGATCTTATGATGTTCGCTTTTGTGGTGAATTGAGTCTTGCTCTTTAAGGTTCCTTATGTTGGAATGATTACTTTGGATTTGAGATCACTTGATGCATGTCTTAACTTGTGGATACCCGTGGAGACAATGGGGGTGTTCCAGGTAACATAAAGGTTAATTGATATGTTTCATATGGTGTTGTCATAGTATGATCTCTAGGGCTATTCGTGATACTGTGGGGTGGTTTAATAGATTGATTGGAAAGACGACTTCGAGGTCGGTTTCGTACCTACACGATTTCATCATACTTTCTCCGGAAAAACAACAAGGTTGTGGGGTGGCCTAATTGTTGATGAATCGGGGGTATGGGACAATCCGGTCGAAAGCACCGGACAGCCCGGTAGTAGAAATCTCAAGGCTCGTCAGGGTTGACTAGACAGTCCGATCAAAGCCATCGCACATTCTGTAATGGAATTCCTGGGATTAGTTAGGGCCCAACTGGACAATCTGCTCGGTCTAGGGACGGTTGGATACGCGTGCCGAGCTGAGTAGATAGTCCAGTTCCTGACCGGACTATTTGGTCGGAGAACCGGACTGGCCGGTAGTGCAAATTTTTGCACTCCCCTTTTCTTTTTCTTGATACTCCCACTCCTCGCTTGAGTCTTGGGGTTTCCTCCTTGCTTGTTCAAGATCCTTGCCTTCCTACCTAACCATACATAACATTTAAGATTGAAATAGAACCTAGGATTCACTGATTGAAGGGAGGCTCGAGTAGAAGTGAAGTCAGCTGGTGGTAAGTGCTCGTGCTCCAGTCATCGGTTCACTTGAAACTTTGAGGGTGTTCGTGTAGAGTCCATCGTATGATTTATATACTACAAAAAGTATTTCAATACATTCTATTCAAAAGAGGATTCCTAGCATATAATTTTTACGATATATAGCTTATATTTTAGTAGTTAATTTTCAATTTTATGATCAAAGTTTGACTCGGAATACGAGGGCGCTCAATTAATCCGAACGGTAGTAGTAACCCGAATGGTTGAATTTCTTTTCTTCCTTTTTTCGTGACTGCGCGAATAGATGCATCTCTTTCACTCTGATCCACTACCGACTCAATATTCTCGCTTTCCAAAATCATCGTTCTCTTATGCTTTTCTTGAGATCTGGTGGCGGCAGCGGCTGCGATGCGGCTGGGCGCAGGTGGCGGGGGGCGTGATTTGCGTCGTACGCGACCGTCCTTGGGCTGGTCCTCTGGCTAGGTGGGGTTGGGTGCGGTTGGCTGCCCTTGGCCAGACGCTGGTGCAGCCATGGTGGCGGCATGCGGGCTCCAGGCAGATCCCGTGGGGCTGCACCTCCTGGCGGCGCGTCTTTTGGCGGCGGGGTTGGCGGGCGGAGGTGCGGCCGGTGGTTGCGTGCTCTGTCGGGCCTTCGGCTTGGTCCCGGCGAGCGACGCGGAGTAGGGCAGCGGCCTGGTGTGGTGGCTGCTCTGGTCGTGGGATACGGCGGCGCACGGAGGTATGGTGTGGCCTTCCTGCTGCCTAGTGTCTACACAGCAGCTTGGCGGTCCCGGCTGCAGTGATGGTTGGCTTCTTCGTCGGCGTCGGCTCGTTTGCAGGTGGACTGTTTCGGCCTTCGATCTCTCCCCTCGGCGCTCGGGCACTACTTTCGTCGAAGGGCTGTCCCTTTCCCAGTTGCAGACCATCGCCTGTCTCACGCCCGATGCAGCAGGGCCGAGCTCGTCCCATGCCCGGCTGTTGGATCAAGCTCGTCTCCGCCCGGCAGCAGGACTGTGCTTGTCTCGCGCCTGGCTGCAGGACCATGCTCGGTTCGCGCCCGGCTGCAGGATCATGCTTGTCTTGCGCCCGGTGCAGCAGGACGGGTCGATGGTGGCCAATTTTGGTGGCTTTTTGGGTCTCAGCGCTGCGGCCCTGGTGGTGGTGGTGCGGCGCTCTAGGGCAGAGCCCGTGGCTTGGTGCTGCCCGGTGGCCATGGCCGTGTGGGCGGCGTGGTAGCCGGGGTGTGGCGTTCGATGGCGGTGAGTGTTGGCCGGGGTGAAAACATGCTCTGTCTTCGGACAGACCGGCGGCGGCGAAGCTTGTTCCCTTCTTGAAGGCGTCGTCGCGGCTCTCATTGCCAGTCGTGTTGCTCCTGGGGAAACTCTGATCCTCAGATCGGGCGGCAGCAACGCCCCGGTGTCGTAGCTTTACTGAAGGCGCCGTCTTAAAGTCCACGGTTCGTCGTATGTGGCTTCATCTCTTCGCAGTGGCATGTTCACGGGGGAGTCCCGATTACTCTTGTAGTGTTAGGGGTGGTGTTGTTGCGCTTAGCGCCTATGTATCATGTCTTAGATGTGTGCGTGTATTATGATGGCGTTTGTATCAGTTTGTTGTGGATCGTTGCTTTATATATAAAGCAGGACGAAAGCTTTTTCAGTTATGTGCGGTAGTAGTTGTTTACCAGCTGCCGCAGCACGCGGGCAGGTGCCTTTCACAGCAGAACTCTGCCTGCGGCTTTACGCTTTGCAGGACAACCAACTACTATAACAGAAATAACGGTTACGAGCTAAAGGCTAAAAGGAGCTAGTACCACAAGTTTGGTTCGGCACTCGCCAGCCGATGTTAGGTAGCTTGGTTGGGAAGTCTGTGCAGGCCTGCTGAATCTGTACTGGCCTATAGCTTGCGTAGTTTCTACAACGCCGACGGCGCCAAGCTATCCCTTTCAAACTTCTTTGGCCCATAATAATTAGTTTCTTTTTTGTCAATTTAACTTAGTCAGCACTCCACCTGTTCTTAAACATAAATATTTTGATAAAATTCATACATTTTATGTTTGACCTAGTTTATAGAAAACCATATTAACATATTATACTCCCTCCGTTTCATAATATAGGACGATTTGATAGTTCAAATATCATATATTTAGAAGCAGAGGGAGTACAATACCAAACAAATAAGCATGAAAATATATGTTCTATGATGAACGTAATTATACCGATCTGGCATCGTAGTTACGAACAATTTCTCTATAAACTTGATAAAACATAGAGGAGTTTTTTTTCAAAAATTAATGCACCTTATATTTTAGAAAGGATTGAGAAGGGATTGAGTATATGTAAATGGTACTAGCAGATTATGGGACTAAACTACTCCCTCTATTCCATAATATACGAGGTTATCATAACCAATATAATAACATCTTATATAGTACCACCTCTGTATTTAAATATAAGACGTTTTTAGACTAAACTAGCCTACAAAAAATATTTTTATTTTTTTATATGGAGGGAGTAGGACGGAGGGTGTAGCAATAAATTTAGGACTCTGATATGTACCGAACGTTAGGTACGAGCACATGGCAACTCAAAACGTTTTCGACGACAAGTTTACTGATGCGACGATGACCACTTTATTTGCCAAGAATGGCAACTTTCGTGATTCAGTTTAGTTTTGACACAAACTTGACGTGTGTCACCGATAATTGACATCCTTACGTGACTGGAATTGCGATCGAAAAACATCAGGGCTAGAGTAGCACGCACCTGACATGTGCCACTTATCATTTGGGTAAATTTATAACTAAAAACAATTTATATAGGGTGCGGCGTGAACTTGATATGTCATTTGCTGGTCGACAAAACAGAATCATTGTGAATATTGATTGAGAAATGAATTGTTAAGCATCAACATCTTTCTCTACACCATCGCGAAAAGAAAAAGGAAACCATCTTTCCCCACTATAGATTATCCACTGCTACCTAATTAGCGACTATATGTATGTTGAATTTCTCACAAATGCATCTAGATATCTGTATAGAGACGTACATGTTTGTATTTGTGTGGTACTATCAACCTCTCATTTACCACAACTATCTTGCACCCCATCCGTCCTATATCAAAACATTATTATACTATGGGACTGAGGGAGCGTCACATTTTTATTCTTTAACGCAATTGAGACACTCGTGCATCTACATGTAAACTTAACATTGGCTTTGTATTCCCGCAACAAAAGAAATGGTTATAGTACACAGCAGTGCAATGATGCTAGCGTAGCACGCGCAGTGTGGCTGGAGCGGCTGCTCAATTATCTAGTGCATGTCTTGTGTAAGCAGTTTGGTGATGGAGCCCCATCGGGTTGGATCCATGTCGCATTCACCTACATGCACGTTTTATTCATCCGGACACAAACATGATAGATATGCGTGCGCAAGTACAACGATCTGTCGGCACTGAGCGTGCAATCAACGGCCCACTCTCGTTTAATTCCGATGTTTCCATCCATGCTCAATCACGACCTGACATAGAGACCATACAGCGACCTGAACTGAAGGCCGCATACCGGTACGCGTGGTGCGCGTCCTCTAGAAGGAGCAGCTGAAGTGCAAATAGAGTTTTCAGATATGAGATGCAAATAGATCTACGACGGGACATGCATATCCATTTTGTGTAACATACTCTGAGGCTGAGGGGTGTTGGAGACATCTGCATTTTCCACGCATTGAGCTAGAGAGCTCTACAAGTGGACCACTCATATCTGTTAGGAATAAAGGGAAACGTTTAGTGCCGGCGGACCGGCTGAGTGATCCGCCGGTCGCGCACTGGCCGCTCGATTTGAGCTAATCATACGGCCACAAAACAGCTAACGACCCACGTGCCAACTCTTTTTCACATCCACGTGCTTCCACACCTCAAAAAAAAAGTCCACGTGCTTTCCAAAGGGCCCACGTGCACCGCACTTATCTTTTCCCGTGAGACAATGCCATCCACTGATTTCTTTTCTTCCCCACCGGATCCCATGGCTTTCCTCATCTCCGGTAGTGATCAGTGCCGACCACCGCCGCAGCCCTGGCGCTACGCGTCCTGCCCTGGTTCTTCCGTGTTCTTTTCCATCCTCATCTCTCCCATAGCTTTTTCCTCCTCCTTTGTGTCATGCTTCATCGCAAAACAAATCCATCATAGATCCGATGAGCTGCTGCCCATTGGTTGCTTGGCCGGTGCCGCGCCGGCCGCCACGCCATGATCCGAGCTCCATCCCAGGGGGTGGTGCTGGAACCGGCAAGGGGTGGTGCTGCAACCGTCCTCATCTGAAGCTGGAACCAAAAGCTGTTGGTGCTGCAAGACCAGGCCGTTGTGCCGGGGACGATGGCTATGTCGTGCTACAATGGGTGGACGAGATGTTGGAACCAGCCTCGGTGGGAGCAGCAACCAGCGACAAATTTTGCTTCATCCGGCTTTTTTTTTCTAGAATCGGTGACTTTTTCTTGCTAGTATCCGCAATTTGAGTGTTTTCTGCTGGAACAAGAGGATCTTTTTGCTACCATCGTCTCTGAATTTTGCTGGATCCGTTGCTTATTTTTTTGCTACCATTGTTTTGGTTTTAGCTGGAACCAACGCCATTTTTGCTACCACTGTCTTTGAGTTTTGTTGGAACCAGATGATTTTTTTGCTACCATTGTCTTAGTTTTTGCTGGAACTGGCACCTATTTTTGCTACTACTGTCTTTGGATTTTGTTGGAACCGTCGTCGATTTTTGCTACAACCGGCAAATGTTTTTGCTACGTCCATTAGTTGCTGCCCGCGGCGACGACGGCGGCGCTTTTTGCTACGATCAACAAGTTTTTTGCTACATTCGTTTTATGATGCGATTGGTGCCATTTGTGTCGCGGAAACTCATGCAGCCAACGGCGAGGCCGAGGCGACGCATAAGAGTGCTGCAACCATGGACCTTCGGTGGCAAATGTAGCCACCGGTCGATGGGGAAGTTGTAATCGATCAACGACGGGATCTGCATCAGAAATTGAGAGCGGGGAACGTTCCCTGGCAAGCACCGCCGCTGGAGAAGATGTGCGGCCTCGGCGGCGATCCAGCGAACGGCAGCGATCTGGCAAGCTTCGTTGTCTCGTTCCTGTCCAGGAGGTTCTCTCCCGATTTGAGATGAGCAAGTTTTTGGTTACCGAATGAGGCAATTTTACCGAGGGGGACTGGTAAATGTGGTTACCACGGTTACCAAGAAATACCAAGAAATACCGATTATATTTCGAGCGAATTTTATAGTTGAATTTTGAATTCAAATAAGTGAACGAACAAATGTTCGAACTAGAGACCTCTCAAAACTGAAACTAGGTAGCTACCAACATGCCAAAACCAACTCTCATGGTACTAATTAGATCCTACGTACTTTACTGTAAATCAAGTGTTTAAATTCAAAATTTTCAAAAAAATGGTATTTTTTGCTCGGTATGGCAATTTACCGAGGGGCGCGGAAATACGCGGTAACCATGGGAAATCTTGAAATTTTGACCGGTAACCAAAACCTTAGAGATGAGAAGGTGGGGAAGACAGAGTCGTGCGCGCGGGGAATAAAGGAGTGGGGATGGGATTCTTAGATCTGACGGTTTCCACTCTTTGCATCTAACGCCCAGGGTTGGACTGGCCCAAAGTTTGGGCCAGCGGACCGGCGCAGAGTACTCGCCAGGAATAAATCACAACTCGTCGTCGTGACTAGGGTGTGTGTCCCGATGGCGCGTGAGTCCGTGCTCGCATTCGTGTCTATAGTATAGGTTTAACCCAGGTCGAGTCGGAGGTTGTTGATGATTTGTTGTAGGCTGGCCGCGTCGTACGTGGAGCCTGCGGATCAATCAGCTGAATGTGGCGTGCATGTAGTTAGCTGGTTGTTAGCTACATGGACGGCCGGGTCGTGTGTGCGTGGTGAGTTAGTCAGTGGGTGAGCCGGCTGTACGTGCTAGTGGTGGTCGGGGCTTGCGTGCGTGCGTGTGCTAGCATGTGTAGGCAGTCCGGTATAAAAAAACCCTCCCTCTGTATTGATAGCAGCCGGTCTGTTGTCGGGGCACGGTGCCGGTATGAGGCATGTAGCCATGTAGCCACTGTAAGGAAGAAAAGGATTGGGGCGCTCGCGCGCCGGTCGGAAAATCTTGTGTCCACTGTTCTTCTTCTTCCACCTCCGTTCGAGTGAGAGGAGAGGTAGCTAGAGGGCTGCGGTTCCAACATTTGATATCATGAGCTGGTTCTTCTTGGGTGTCGTCCCCTTGCCGGAGGCGTGCCGGCGGGG
The DNA here is from genome assembly GCF_002162155.2 of Triticum dicoccoides. Taxonomy (NCBI): domain Eukaryota; kingdom Viridiplantae; phylum Streptophyta; class Magnoliopsida; order Poales; family Poaceae; genus Triticum; species Triticum dicoccoides. The sequence goes on along the minus strand of NC_041389.1, from coordinate 221,688,603 downwards.
CGGCATTCGCCGGCGGCTGCGCGGTGAAGCTCCGGGCCGCTGTGTCGGTCTATGGAGGTGCGCGGCGTGGCGAGGAGGCCTCGGTGGCTGCGGCGGCATGGTGAGGAGGCCGCGGAGGCGCTGCGTGGTGGCGCGTGTTGGGGAACGTAGTAATTTCAAAATTTTCCTACGCACACGCAAGATCATGTTGATGGCATAGCAATGAGAGGGGAGAGTGTTCGTCCACGTACCCTCGTAGACCGTAAGCGGAAGCGTTATGACAACGCGGTTGATGTAGTCGTACGCCTTCATGATCCGACCGATCCAAGTACCGAACGTACGGCACCTCCGAGTTCAGCACACGTTCAGCTCGATGACGATCCCCGGGCTCCGATCCAGCAAAGCGTCGGGGCGAATTCCGTCAGCACGATGGCGTGGTGACGATGATGATGTTCTACCGGCGCAGGGTTTTGCCTAAACTCCGCGACGATATGACCGAGGTGGAATATGATGGAGGGGGGCACCGCACACGGCTAAGGAACGATCCGTATATCAACTTGTGTGTTGTGGGGTGCCCCCCTGCCCCCGTATATAAAGGAGCAAAGGGGAGGGGGCGGCCGGCCAAGGGAGGGCGCGCCAGGGAGGAGTCCTACTCCCACCGGGAGTAGGACTCCCTCCTTTCCTAGTCCAACTAGGAGAGGGGAAGGAAGGGAAGGAGAAGGAGAAGGAAGGAGAGGGAGGAAAAGGAGGAAAGGGGGGGCGGCCCCCTAGTCCAATTCGGTTTGGGCTAGGGGGGCCGCGCGCCCTGCCTCCTCTCTTCCACCACTTGGCCCATGAGGCCCATTGCTTCTTCCTTGTATTCCCGTAACTCCCCGGTACCCCCGAAAATACCCGAATCACTCGGAACCTTTCCGAACTCCGAATATAGTCGTCCAATATATCGATCTTTACGTCTCTACCATTTCGAGACTCTTCGTCATGTCCCCAATCTCATCCGGGACTTCGAACTCCTTCGGTACATCAAAACTCATAAACTCATAATATAACTGTCATCGAAACCTTAAGCGTGCGGACCCTACGGGTTCGAGAACTATGGAGACATGACCTAGAACTATTCTTGGTCAATAACCAATAGCAAAACCTGGATGCCCATATTGGCTCCTACATATTCTACGAAGATCTTTATCGGTCAAACCGCATAACAACATACTTTGTTCCCTTTGTCATCGGTATGTTACTTGCCCGAGATTCGATCGTCGGTATCCAATACCTAGTTCAATCTCGTTACCGGCAAGTCTCTTTACTCATTATGTAATGCATCATTCCGTAACTAACTTATTAGCTACATTGCTTGCAAGGCTTATAGTGATGTGCATTACCGAGAGGGCCCAGAGATACCTCTCCGACAATCGGAGTGACAAAACCTAATCTCAAAATATGCCAACCCAACATGTATCTTTGGAGACACCTGTAGTACTCCTTTATAATCACCCGGTTACGTTGTGACGTTTGGTAGCACCCAAAGTGTTCCTCCGGTAAACGGGAGTTACATAATCTCATAGTTATAGGAACATGTATAAGTCATGAAGAAAGCAATAGCAATATACTAAACGATCAAGTGCTAGGCTAACGGAATGGGTCATGTCAATCACATCATTCTCCTAATGATGTGATCCCGTTAATCAAGTGATAACTCTTTTGTCCATGGCTAGGAAACATAACCATCTTTGATAAACGAGCTAGTCAAGTAGAGGCATACTAGTGACACTATGTTTGTCTATGTACTCACACATGTATCATGTTTCCGGTTAATACAATTCTAGCATGAATAATAAACATTTATCATGAAAAAGGAAATAAATAATAACTTTATTATTGCCTCTAGGGCATATTTCCTTCAGTCTCCCACTTGCACTAGAGTCAATAATCTAGTTCACATCGCTATGTGATTTAACACCAATATTCACATCTGCATGTGATGAATACCCATAGTTCACATCGTCATGTGATCAACACCCAAAAGAGTACTAAGGTATGATCATGTTTTGCTCGTGAGAGAAGCTTAGTGATGCATCACTAATTAACTTAAATACATCATGTGTTGAGTTACCTGTTGATTTGAGCACGCCACCTATTTTAGAGAATCATGTTACTATCATGAATGCATCATGTGATCAAACAACTGAAATACCAACAATTTTGAGTGCACCCATTGAATTAACAATTGATGCAAAAGAACCAATATTTAATCATTTTGATATGACCTCTAATCTTGGTGATGATTCTGTGTCCAATGACTTACTGCATGTTTGCTTATTTAAGCATGTTGTAGCATGTAAATTTGATGCAAGTAAGGTTTATTCACCAATGTTGGGATGGTTTAGTGATGAATATTGTCAATCTTTTGATAGGAATAAGAGCTTCACTTATATGTGCAAACTGAGTTACAATATTTTCATGCCTTCTATTTATGATAATATTTTGGCTTTATATTTTATGATTTATAAAAGTTACTCATGTATACATGTGTCATATGTGCAAAAATCAAGCGAAGTAAAAATGGATGACATATACATATACAACATGTATACCTTGTCTCTTTTCTTAGCCACATTTCAGATTAAGCAACGCCGAGGACGGCTTTGTTTTCAAAAAGGGGAGGATGATGAGGACATGACTACCTTGGATACAACCAAAAATATTGCATACATGCATATTTGTCAGATAATTTCTAGTGCAAACTATTCAATAATCTATTTATGTTATCCAGAACAAAAATACTTCACACACTTTTGTGTTTTGTCTAATTGCAGGTGTATGGGATATTTGTACAATTCACATACGAAGATAAGAGAGAAAGAGATGTTTAAGTGCTGTTCAAAAAGTTCTCACGTCACTTTTGGGCCAAGAGAAGATAGAGTTCAAGTCTCTCACGTTCTGGATTCAGATTCGGACTGCACAGACATACCTGTCTCAAAACGCCAACACCTTTTTCATACGGACTCCGAATTGGGTGATTCATTTTTTGTTGGATTCTAGATTTTGTGCTCTTTCCAGCCCAATTGGATTCACCTTCAAATTCATCCGGAGCGTTGAAATATAGACGAAACAATCAGACGCTGCAGCAGAATCCGAGTCAAACAACAAGTCCAAAGGTGTTGCATCACCTCCACTTGGGCCCATTGGCCTTGTACGACCTAGGGTTAGTTTTAGGCTGCCTTGGGACGTCCTCCCACCTCCTAGGCCGCCACCCCTTGATCCTATATAAGTAGATCCATCTAGTAGCTTTTCGCTTGGGATTTGTTTAGTTAAAAGTTAGCCATTGCAACTTCGTGTACTTCGTTTGTGTCCAACGACCAGACCAAGACCGCTTACGGATCCCCATCTTTATCAAAACTTCATATATACTCGCAATATTCATATTGCTTTTATCATATTCTTGCTTGTGCTTCGATTGCTTGCAGGAATAGACCTTCATGGTCAGGTTGACCGTGCTTCCGGCGTGGTCAATAACCTCAGGAGATTGGTTTAGTGATTGCTAAGGCGCAACGTCGTGCACGTTTGTAATCGGATCGTCAAAGTCGTCTCCACCAAATTGATAGTTATCATCTCATCGAAAGATCGGGACACCCCGCCTCTATCACTTAGTCAACGGGTCTGTCATATTCAGAGTCGTATGTATTTTGCAAATATTCTATGTCCACAATGCTCTGCACGAAGCTACTCTAGCTAATTGCTCCCACTTTCAATATGTATCCAGATTGAGACTTAGAGTCATCTGGATTGGTGTAAAAGCTTGCATTGTTGTAAATTTTACGACGGGCTCTTTTATCACCTCCATAATCGAGAAACATCTCCTTAGTCCTCACAAAGGATATTCTTGACCATGTCCAGTGATCTACTATTAGATCAAAATTATATTCCTTTGCCAAACACAGAGCAAGGTATACAATAGGTCTGGTTCACAGCGTAGCATACTTTATAGAACCTATGACTGAGGCATAGGGAATGACTTTTCATTCTCTTTCTATTTTCTGCAATGGTCGGGTTTTGAGTCTTACTCAACTTCACACCTTGTAACACAGGCAAGAACTCCTTCTTTGATTGTTCCATTTTGAACTATTTCAAAAAATTTATCAAGGTATGTACTCATTGAAAAATCTTATCAAGCATCTTGATCTATCTATATAGATCTTGATGCTCAATATGTAAGCAGCTTCACCGAGGTCTTTCTTTGAAAAATTTCTGTCAAACACTCCTTTATGCTTTGCAGAATAATTCTACATTATTTCTGAACAACAATATGTCATTCACATATACTTATCAGAAATGTTGTAGTGCTCCCACTCACTTTCTTGTAAATACAGGCCTTTCCAAAAGTCTGTATAAAACCATATACTTTGATTAACTCATCAAAGCGTATATTCCAACTCCGAGATGTTTGCACCAGTCCATTGATGGATTGCTGGAGCTTGCACATTTTGTTAGCATCTTTAGGATTGACAAAACCTTCTTGTTGCATCATATACAACTCTTCTTTAATAAATCCATTAAAGAATGCAGTTTTGACATCCATTTGTCAGATTTCATAAAATGTGGCAATTGCTAACATGATTCGGACAGACTTAAGCATCGATACGAGTGAGAAAATCTCATTGTATTCAACATCTTGAACTTGTCGAAAACCTTTTGCGACAATTCTAGCTTTGTAGATAGTAACACTATCAGCGTCTGTCTTCCTCTTGAAGATCCATTTATTCTTAATGACTCACCGATCATCGGGCAAGTCAATCAAAGTCCACACTTTGTTCTCATACATGGATCCTATCTCAGATTTCATGGCCTCAAGCCATTTCGCGGAATCTGGGCTCATCATCGCTTCCTCATAGTTCGTAGGTTTGTCATGGTCAAGTAACATGATCTCCAGAACAGGATTACCGTACCACTCTGGTGCGGATCTCACTCTGTTTTACCTACGAGGTTCAGTAGTTACTTGATCTGAAGTTACATGATCATCATCACTAGCTTCCTCACTAATTGGTGTAGTAGTCACAGGAACAGATTTCTGTGATGAACTACTTTCCAATAAGGGAGCAGGTACAGTTACCTCATCAAGTTCTACTTTCCTCCCACTCACTTCTTTCGAGAGAAACTCCTTCTCTAGAAAGGATCCATTATTAGCAACGAATGTTTTGCCTTCGGATCTGTGATAGAAGGTGTACCCAACAGTTTCCTTTGGGTATTATATGAAGACGCACTTCTCCGATTTGGGTTCGAGCTTATCAGGTTGAAACTTTTTCACATAAGCATTGCAACCCCAAAATTTTTAAGAAATGACAGCTTAGGTTTATTGCTAAACCATAGTTCATACGGTGTCGTCTCGACGGGTTTAGATGGTGCCCTATTAAATGTGAGTGCAGCTGTCTCTAATGCACAACCTCAAAACGATTGTGGTAAATCGGTAAGATATATCATAGATCGCACCATATCCAATAAAGTGCGGTTATGACGTTCGGACACACCATAACGCTGTGGTGTTCCAGGTGGCGTGAGCTTGTGAAACTATTCCACATTGTTTTAATTGAAGACCAAACTCGTAACTCAAATATTCGTCTCTGTGATCAGATCACAGAAACTTTATTTTCTTGTTATGATGATTTTTCCATTTCACTCTGAAATTCTTTGAACCTTTCAATTATTTCATACTTATGTTTCATCAAGTAGATATACCCATATCTGCTCAAATCATCTTGTGAAGGGTCAGAAAATAACGATACTTGCCACGAGCATCAACACTTATTGGATCGCATACATCGGTATGTATTATTTCCAATAAGTCAGTAGCTTGTTCCATTGTTCCGGAGAATGGAGTTTTAGTCATCTTGCCCAAAAGGCACAGTTCGCAAGCATCAAATGATTCATAACCAAGTGATTCCAAAAATCCATCTTTATGAAGTTTCTTCATGCGTTTTACACCGATATGACCCAAACGGCAGTGCCACAAATAAGTTGCACTATCATTATTAACTTTGCATTTTTTGGCATCAATATTATGAATATGTGTATTACTACGATCGAGATCCAACAAACTATTTTCATTAGGTGTATAACCATCGAAGGTCTTATTCATGTAAACGGAATAACTACTATTCTTTAACTTCAAATGAATAACTGTATCGCAATAAACATGATCAAATCATATTCATGCTCAACGCAAATGCTAAATAACATTTATTTAGGTTTAACACTAATCTCGAAAATATAGGGAGTGTGTGATGATGATCATATCAATCTTGGAACTATTTCCAACACTCATCGTCACTTCCCCTCAACTAGTCTCTGTTTATTATGTAACTCCTGTTTCGAGTTACTAAGCTTAGCAACCGAACAAGTATCAAATACTCAGGGGTTACTATAAACGCTAGTAAGGCACACATCAATAACCTGTATATAAAATATACCCTTGTTCACTTTGCCATCCTTCTTATCCACCAAATATTTAGGGCATTTCCGCTTCTAGTGACTATTTCCTTTGCAGTGTAAGCACTCAGTTTCAGGCTATGGTCCAGCTTTGGGCTTCTTCGCAGGAGTGACAACTTGCTTGTCTTTCCACTTGAAGTTCCCTTTCTTTCCTTTGCCCTTTTCTTGAAACTAGTGGTCTTGTCTACCATCAACACTTGATGTTTTTCTTGATTTCTACCTTCGTCGATTTCAACATCACGAAGAGCTCGGGAATCGTTCTCGTCATCCCTTGCATACTATAGTTCATCACAAAGTTCTAGTAACTTAGTGATGGTGACTAGAGAATTCTGTCAATCACTATCTTATCTGGAAGATTAACTTCCACTTGATTCAAGTGATTGAAGTACCCAGACAATCTGAGCACATGCTCACTAGTTGAGCGATTCTCCTCCATCCTTTAGCTATAGAACTTGTTGGAGACTTCATATCTCTCAACTCGGGTATTTGCTTGAAATATTAACTTCAACTCCTGGAACATCTCATATGGTCCATGACGTTCAAAACGTCTTTGAAGTCCCGATTCTAAGCCGTTAAGCATGGTGCACTAAACTATCAAGTAGTCATCATATTGAGCTAGCCAAACGTTCATAACGTCTGCATCTGCTCCTGCAATAGGTCTGTCACCTAGCGGTGCATTAAGGACATAATTCTTCTGTGCAGCAATGAGGATAAACCTCAGATCACGGATCCAATCCGCGTCATTGCTACTAACATTTTTCAACACAATTTTCTCTAGGAACATATCAAAATAAACATATGAAAGCAACAACGCGAGCTATTGATCTACAACATAATTTGCAAAATACTACCAGTACTAAGTTCATGATAAATTAAAGTTCAATTAATCATATTACTTAAGAACTCCCACTTAGACAAACATCTCTCTAGTCATCTAAGTGATCACGTGATCCAAATCAACTAAACCATAACCGATCATCACGTGAGATGGAGTAGTTTTCAATGGTGAACATCACTATGTTGATCATATCTACTATATGATTCACGCTCGACCTTTCGGTCTCCGTGTTCCGAGGCCATATCTGCATATGCTAGGCTCGTCAAGTTTAACTTGAGTATTCCGCGTGTGCAAAACTGGCTTGCACCCGTTGTAGATGGACGTAGAGCTTATCACACCCGATCATCACGTGGTGTCTGGGCACGACGAACTTTGGCAATGGTGCATACTCAGGGAGAACACTTCTTGATAATTTTAGTGAGAGATCATCTTAAAATGCTACCGTCAATCAAAACAAGATAAGATGCATAAAGGATAAACATCACATGCAATCAATATAAGTGATATGATATGGCCATCATCATCTTGTGCTTGTGATCTCCATCTTCGAAGCACCGTCATGATCACCATTGTCACCGGCGCGACACATTGATCTCCATCGTAGCATCGTTGTCGTTACGCCATCTATTGCTTCTACGACTATCGCTACCGCTTAGTGATAAAGTAAAGCAATTACAGGCCGTTTGCATTTCATACAATAAAGCGACAACCATATGGCTCCTGCCAGTTGCCGATAACTTCGGTTACAAAACATGATCATCTCATACAATAAAATATAGCATCACGTCTTTGACCATATCACATTACAACATGCCCTGCAAAAACAAGTTAGACGTCCTCTACTTTGTTGTTGCAAATTTTACATGGCTGCTACGGGCTTAGCAAGAACCGTTCTTACCTACGCATCAAAAACCACAATGATAGTTCGTCAAGTTGGTGCTGTTTTAACCTTCGCAAGGACCGGGCGTAGCCACACTCGATTCAGCTAAAGTGAGAGAGACAGACACCCGCCAGCCACCTTTAAGCACGAGTGCTCATAACGGCGAAACCAGTCTCGCGTAAGCGTACGCGTAATGTCGGTCCGGGCCGCTTCATCTCACAATACCGCCGAACCAAAGTATGACATGCTGGTAAGCAGTATGACTTGTATCGCCCACAACTCACTTGTGTTCTACTCGTGCATATAACATCAACATAAAAAACCTAGACTCGGATGCCACTGTTGGGGAACGTAGTAATTTCAAAATTTTCCTACGCACACGCAAGATCATGTTGATGGCATAGCAACGAGAGGGGAGAGTGTTCGTCCACGTACCCTCGTAGACCGTAAGCGGAAGCGTTATGACAACGCGGTTGATGTAGTCGTACGTCTTCACGATCCGACCGATCAAAGTACCGAACGTACGGCACCTCCGAGTTCAGCACATGTTCAGCTCGATGACGATCCCCGGGCTCCGATCCAGCAAAGCATCGGGGCGAGTTCCGTCAGCACGACGGCGTGGTGACGATGATGATGTTCTACCGGCGCAGGGTTTCGCCTAAACTCCACGACGATATGACCGAGGTGGAATATGGTGGAGGGGGGCACCGCACACGGCTAAGGAACGATCCGTAGATCAACTTGTGTGTTGTGGGGTGCCCCCTGCCCCCGTATATAAAGGAGCAAAGGGGAGGGGGCGGCCGGCCAAGGGAGGGCGCGCCAGGGAGGAGTCCTACTCCCACCGGGAGTAGGACTCCCTCCTTTCCTAGTCCAACTAGGAGAGGGGAAGGAAGGGAAGGAGAAGGAGAAGGAAGGAGAGGGAGGAAAAGGAGGAAAGGGGGCCGGCCCCCTAGTCCAATTCGGTTTGGGCTAGGGGGGCCGCGCGCCCTGCCTCCTCTCTTCCACCACTTGGCCCATGAGGCCCATTGCTTCTTCCTCGTATTCCCGTAACTCCCCGGTACCCCCGAAAATACCTGAATCACTCGGAACCTTACCGAACTCCGAATATAGTCGTCCAATATATCGATCTTTCCGTCTCGACCATTTTGAGACTCCTCGTCATGTCCCCGATATCATCCGGGACTTCGAACTCCTTCGGTACATCAAAACTCATAAACTCATAATATAACTGTCATCGAAACCTTAAGCGTGTAGACCCTACGGGTTCGAGAACTATGTAGACATGACCTAGAACTATTCTTGGTCAATAACTAATAGCGGAATCTGGATGCCCATATTGGCTCCTACATATTCTACAAAGATCTTTATCGGTCAAACCGCATAACAATATACTTTATTCCCTTTGTCATCGGTATGTTACTTGCCCGAGATTCGATCGTCGGTATCCAATACCTAGTTCAATCTCGTTACCGGCAAGTCTCTTTACTCGTTATGTAATGCATTATTCCGTAACTAACTCATTAGCTACATTGCTTGCAAGGCTTATAGTGATGTGCATTACCGAGAGGGCCCAGAGATACCTCTCCGACAATCGGAGTGACAAAACCTAATCTCGAAATATGCCAACCCAACATATACCTTTGGAGACACCTGTAGTACTCCTTTATAATCACCCAGTTACGTTGTGACGTTTGGTAGCACCCAAAGTGTTCCTCCGGTAAACGGGAGTTACATAATCTCATAGTTACAGGAACATGTATAAGTCATGAAGAAAGCAATAGCAATATACTAAACGATCAAGTGTTAGGCTAATGGAATGGGTCATGTCAATCACATCATTCTCCTAATGATGTGATCCCGTTAATCAAGTGACAACTCTTTTGTCCATGGCTAGGAAACATAACCATTTTTGATAAACGAGCTAGTCAAGTAGAGGCATACTAGTGACACTATGTTTGTCTATGTATTCACACATGTATCATGTTTCCGGTTAATACAATTCTAGCATGAATAATAAACATTTATCATGAAACAAGAAAATAAATAATAACTTTATTATTGCCTCTAGGGCATATTTCCTTCAGCGTGGCGGTGCACCACGGCGTGGCGGCACGAAGGCACTGCATGGTGGCATGGAGGCCGCGGCGGTGCAGGGCAATAAGCTGCAGCGGCGAGCCGGGCGCGACCGGTGCGTGTTATGGGTGCACACTGGACGCGTCGGGCGCGTCGGGACCGCGGGCGTGCGTACGGGCGTGCGGTTGACGTTGGGAGGAGGCGTATGTCGCCGTTGTGCTCGAGTCCGTGCTCGAGTTCGCCTACATCCTTCTGGCGTTTGTTGCTGGCGGCTGCCATGGCGGACGCGGAGGCGGCGCGGTGAGCGTCTGGTGTTGTCGGACTCGTCGTGCGCGTCGGGCGCGCGCGGGACGTGCGGGATGCACTGGTGCCGTCGGGCTCGTCGGATGCGCGTGGGACGTGCGGGGCGCAAAGGGACGCCATGCGTGTGTCGCTGGCGGAGAAGGAGCTCGGCTTGTGTCACCGGAGTCGTGACGGAGCACGGTGCGACCGGCGTCGGTGCGCCAGGTCGGGTCCGTGGGCTGGGTCACGGCTGTGACGACAACAATGACAAGAGCTGCAACAACTACGGTGACGACGAGATCGTGATTTAGGAAGAGATTGTTAGGAATAAATCACAACTCGTCACCGTGACTAGGGTGTGTGTCCCGATGGCACATGAGTCCGTGCTCGCGTTCGTGTCTGTAGTATAGGTTTAGCCCAGGTCGAGTCGGAGGCTGTTGATGATTTGTTGTAGGCTAGCCGCGTCGTGCGTGGCCGGAGCCTGCGGATCAATCAGCTGAATGTGGCGTGCATGTACTTAGCTGGTTGTTAGCTGCATGGACGGCCGGGTCGTGTGTGCGTGGTGAGTTAGTCAGTGGGTGAGCCGACTGTACGTGCTAGTGGTGGCCCGGGCCTGCGTGCGTGCGTGTGCTAGCATGTGTGGGCAGCCCGGTATAAAATGCCCCTTCCTCTGTATTGATAGCAGCCGGTCTGTTGTCGGGGCACGGTGCCGGTATGAGGCATGTAGCCATGTAGCCGCTGTAAGGAAGAAAAGGATTGGGGCGTTCGTGCGCCGGTCGGAAAATCTTATGTCCACTATTTTTCTTCTTCCACCTTCGTTCGTGTGAGAGGAGAGGTAGCTAGAGGGCTGCGGTTCCAACAATATCTTCCCCAAACATCCAGACGGACGGCCCGTTCATTATCCGGACAGAAGAGAGATGAAAAAAGTAATCCAACTGGACTCTCACTTTGTCCACATATGACTGGCTTGTCCGCAAATCTCCATATCAACTTCATATATAGGAGGATATGGGGGTGACGGGCAAGTCAGGGCAGTTTTTCATGTAGAATGCGGCCCATACTGGACCATCTTTTTTTTTCTATCTTCATTATCTCAATCACATGCATTTGACCGGATAATTTGAAAACAAAGTATTAAGTAGAAACATGGTTGCATGTATTTACAAATAGAGGCTTAAAACGAACGCGCCCGGGTACTGACTAGGTGCGCCCACGGATGTTTGGGAGTTGAAATTAGACAATCCTAGTTGTAGATACTTTTAGATGCGGTTTATTTGAGCATGTGGTTGAAAATCCCTAGCAGCATTCCTACCTTCATTAAAATTAAAATTAAGAGCTGAACATGTATAGATAGAGAGAATCACCACGAGACAGAAAGATCAGTGTTGCTATACACACGACACTGGGTAGCCGATTTGCGCACGATCGCACTGATCCGGCCGTGCATGCGTTGGACAAAGTGGAGGCCAGCAGTTAGATCACGCATCGTCCAACGTTCGGCTGCTATGTATCGGCTGCATAGTAGTTTCGCAGAAAGATACATCACATCAGAGTTTCGCATGCCATCCTTTGTCAAGAGCTTGAACGAGCAAACACACTAGTATTAATTAAGTAAGTACACTCTCCGTAACTTAATATAAGGCATTTTTTGATACTGTTGAGAAACAACTTACATTAAGACTCTGTTCGGAAGCTCTCCAGCTTCAGCAAATCCACAACTCGAGCTTCATGCGCCAACTTCCAGCTTCTCGCGAGGAGCTACGCGCGTTCGGAGGGTGTAGTCGGCTTCTCCAACGCTGCATGGGCAGCTCTATATTACTTTTTTTTAGCTTTGCATGGGCTAGAACTGCCGGTTGGTTCGTACAACAACTCGGGAGAAAATGAATCGAATCGGTACCAACTTAGCGGTAGCATACGTAATTTGGACGAACTCCATGGTTTGGGCTTCGCGGAGCTGGACTTCCTTCGCTCCACCGATTTACGCTAAGGTGAGTCCCCGCTTCATGGAGCTGGCTCCACCGAGCCGAGGCGTTCGGCCTAGCTCCTCGCATGGAGCCGGCGAAGCACGAAGCTGGAGAGCTGCTAAACAGCTCCTAAGTTACAGAGGGAGTAGCATTGTGTTTCCTTTTCTCAGACTTGATATTGCAGCACATTGCAAATTATGGCATTGGATTCCATGTGTTGTGGCCTTTGATTCCATTTTTTTGATAAAGGAAGTATATTAATATCGCAAAGATACCAATTACACACAGCCTCTGCATCAACAGGATATCGAAAGATATCAAGGATGCACACAGCCAAAAAAAGAGAGAAATATAAAAAACAAAGACCCGTCGCAGTACTGAAACACTCACAACAGCAACACTCTAACCACCACCAAAGACAACACCTGAACTACAGAAGAGGTTCTCCAGAAGCGACGCCTCCAAGAAGGAAACAATGCATAAGCGTTGTCTTTAGTCACCCGATCAAGGATCTTGAGTTTTCACCCTGGAGAGAGTCCGAGATTCCAAAAACAATGCCTTTGCAAGTCCATTGCCAGGTACAACCAATGAAGGCAAGACCTTGGGTTTTCACCCTGGAGATCGCGGCTCGGTACTCGAGAAGCACCCCCAAAACTGTTGTCCACCTATGTTGGCTTTGTCGGTGTCAAAACCGGCGGATCTCGGGTAGGGGGTCCCGAACTGTGCGTCTAAGGTTGATGGTAACATGAGGCGGGGGACACGATGTTTACCCAGGTTCGGGCCCTCTCTATGGAGGTAAGACCCTACTTCCTGCTTGATTGATCTTGATGAATATGATTATTACAAGAGTTGATTTACCACGAGATCGTAATGGCTAAAACCCTAGAAGTCTAGCCTATATGATTATGATTGCCTCAACGGACTAAACCATCCGGTTTATATAGACATCGGAGGGGACTAGGGTTATACAAAGTCGGTTACAGAGAAAGGAATCTTCATATCCGGATGCCAACCTTGCCTTCCACGCCAAGGAGAGTCCCATCCAGACACAGATGGGAGTCTTCGGTCTTGTATCTTCACAGCCCATCAGTCCGGCCCATGTCAATAGGACGGACGCCCGAGGACCCCTTAATCAGGACTCCCTCAGTAGCCCCCAAACCAGTCTTTCAATGACGATGTGTCTGGCGCGCAGATTGTCTTCGGCATTGCAAGGCGGGTTCCTCCTCCGATTACTTCAAAGTACCTGACTTAAAGAGCAGTATTCGGCTTTCCATTTAATGTCGCACCCATCGGCTTCCACACCTTCATGACTTCAGCTTCCATGTGTCAAGCGAATACGAGAGGTCGGGGTATTTTTGCACATATCACCCTGACCATGTAAGAAAGTTGTCTATTTAAAGAGATTGGGATTTTCAGATCCATTCCACGCCAAGCGAGGAATCCTCAGAGCTTGCTAGGAGAAACCATTCCAACATGGCTAGTGCCCCCAGCTCTTCCACCCGTCCCCACGGCCCCGGAAAAGGCGATTGGGAGACATGTTCTGTACCCCACAGTCAGCTAGTGAACCTGCAAACACAGGGATTTCTCCCCCCCCCTCCCCCACGGATCTAGTCCCCGTTCGAGCAGGATTGACTTCCTTCGACAGCGGGGCTCAGGCAGACAATTTCCCCAATCCATCCACGGGGGAACGAGTGTGCTTTGTTCCCTACTTGTTGAGAGGCGTTGGATTTCCAATCCACCCGTTCCTCTGAGGGCTTCTGGAGTATTATGGCCTCCAACTGCACGATTTCACTCCTGCCTCCATCCTGCACATCGCGGGTTACATTGCTCTTTGTGAGCTATTCTTGGGTTGTGAGGCCCATTTTGAATTATGGAGGAAACTATTCTGCCTTGTCCCTCATAGCCAAGAAGGATCAATATTTGAAGTGGGCGGAGCCGAGGTATGGCGCATCGCCGGGACCGGATACCTGTCCGGCACGCTGAAGAAGGCATCCGAAGAGTGGCCTTTTGAATAGTTCTATATCGAGGATGTCGCCCTTTCCGACCCAGTCCGAATGGGTCTTCCCGAATTTTCAAGCATTCCATTGAAGAAACGCCACAGCTGGCACCCCCGGAGCCCCGAGGAGGAAGATAGCTTGGAAGTCCATCAATTGATGAGCAGGATAAAGACGCTCGCCCAGTCCGGATTATCAATAGTCGAGGTAATGGCGACTTCCATAGTACGAGGGGTTCAGCCACTCCAATTCAGAAGGCTTCCCATGTGGCACTATAATGGGGAAGATGACACCTCCCGTTGTGGTCGGAAGGTTCCGGACACCCCCGCCGCTTTGACCAAAATACTGGCCGAACTATACAAAGGGGAGAAAGAGGAGTTCACTCGTATTAAGTGCCGAGATGGATTTTCCATGTACAATCCTACTAGCTGGGTGAGTTTCAATCCCACTACTCTACTCATTCTACTCCTTGAGTCACTTTCCAGGGACATTAATCCGTCCATTTGTAACAGGAATGGCGGAAGATCACCAAGGGGCTCCACAGCCCCGCCCCATAGCCCGAGGACCACAACCGGGACCTTGACCCCGGTTCGAAGAGGATCCGGACATATTCGTGGAGCTCGAGGATGGGGTGTTCTACCGGGCGAGCTATGACGACATGGAAGTGGCCATCATTGTTGACTATCCCAGTCTTCTTCCTGCCTCACACGTAAGTAATCAGGAGACATCTCCTCCGAAAGGGCTTCCTCATTCTGCCTCACCCACCGCACTATCTCGTGCTCCAAAGTGGAGGTGCTCGGCGCGCCATCCTGCACCAGAGGCGACTCCAAAGAGAGCGGCGCCCGCATCGAGCAAACTTTTGAAGAGGAAGGCAAGCGAAGACGCATCGGAGCCGTCATCAAAGAGGTATGGCTTTGTAAATATGCCCTTTGGCGGTCACATCCAACTGTGACATTATCCGTTCGCGTATTATCAGGAAGAGCGTTCGCCGGACTATGTCCAGGAATCCTACTAGTCACACTCCCTACAGCCAGGTCCCAGACCCTACCATAACAACAAGGGCTGATGCGGGAGTGCCGCTGGATTGTCCTTTGGGAGCGGATTCGGATGATGTGTCTGTCACAAACTCGGAAGTGGAGAGCGCCATGAACCATCGGCGCCAGAGGGCCGCTCTTCGCGACCCCGGCTTTACAACAGAGTCATTCAATGCCTTCAGCTCGGGTGATGCATACATCCGAGCTGCTCGAGATGGGCTTGCCAGAGCCACAGACCAATATTTGAAAGATATGCGGGTGAGCTCACATTATATACTAGTAGCCCCCGAGACTTGAAGCAGTTGATTTAGCTGATTGATGGATCATTGTAAAACTAGGTGCTTACGAAGAAGAACAACCTATTGTCTCAAGAGCTGGAAAAGTGTCGGACCCAGCTAGCATCTGCGACAGCCGAACTGGAGAAATCCAAGAAGGCATCGCCTGGTAATTTGTCCCTTCATTGAGAAAAATAGAATTATGTACCAGCAATGCTAACATAGTTGCATATCTTATGGCAGGATCGTCAGATCATCCGGGAGAGGCACCGGAAGTCACACAAGCGGGTGATCAAGAAGCCAAAAGGCAACTGGCCGCGGGCGAACGTATACTGACATGGGTCAGGGAGGAGAAAAACAAACTCTAGGATTCCAACCCAGCTGGGCGAAGAACTAAAAGATGTGCGGGCCCAGCTGGCTGACTCCGTGAAGGAAAATAAGAGGCTGCAAGGCGGCATATTTAGTATGTGTTCAAATTTACCTCCGCGTAATTTGGCGAGAAAAGGAACTGAAAGAGTTATGTCTTTAGGTATGCTGACTGGTCGTCCCGAAGAGGAGATGTCCCGATATGCGGGCGATCTGCTACAAGAGCTGCCGCAAATGCACGAGAGAGCTCGGCGGGCGATGCAAAGTGTCGCCAAGGCCTTATGTCCATCCGCTTCCCCTCCATGAAGTATGGAGGAGCTGGTACAGCTATTCAAGGGAGCACGACGGCGCTTCTGATTATGGAAGATATCGGCTTGCCGAGAAGGTGCGCGAGAGGCCTGGTCCATGGTGAAAACACGGTATACCAAGCTCGATCCAAATCATATGGCCCGGGATGGACCTTTAGGATCAGATGGAAAAGAAATTCCCGTTAGTTTGGTATATGACCAGGTAAAAGTAGCCGCAAAATATTCTCAACAGGATCGTATGCTAGACAACCTGTTGGACGGCATAGAAGAGGAAATTTTTGAGTCCAAGTGACTGTGTACTTTCCTTGACATATTTGTCCCTAGCCAGATTGTAAAATAATTGTCATGGCAGACCTTTTCGCTTCAACCTCTGGACCTGAGGGTGCGGAGTGTTTCCGAATACCTAAGCGGCAAAATAAACCAGGGTATGCGTGGAAACCAGGCGTAGGGGTCATAGTTGCTTGAACAGACAAGTATCCGGCTAGCTATGTTATATTACATTGTGATTGTAAGAAACATCTTCCAGAGAGAATAGTTCCGTTAAGGGTTCCTTTCCCTGGGTGAGCATGCGTTAACGTGCATGTCCGAACTGTGATTGAAAAATTGCGGCATACGTAACATATGGGGGTTCATAGTTTACTGAGTAAAAAAACATCTTTAGTCCGCCGACCGAATATTCCCTTAAGAACGCTAGCTTTCGGCTTCACCCAGTCTGAGGTACACATCCGGATGACCCGGCAATAACAATCGCAGAGGTGCTCCCTTTATGCCCTAGCCGAACTAACGAGAACATATGGCATAAGCACAGGAGCCAGGCAACCCAGCTTGGCCAAAACTTAAGTCATATCGATGCATATAATGGCGAAGAAAAGGTACATACGAGGAAAAGACACATATGTGGCGAGCTTAATGCTCGAAAAATAATAATAATAAGCTTCTGTAAAGAAGCCCCCAGGTATAATGGACGTACATATTTGAGGATGTGTACGTCGTGGGTGCACGATTTAACCGCACGAAAGCTTTAAGGCTAAAACAAGAAAAAGCGAAAAGAGAGAGAGAAAGATAATGGAAACAAAATGGAGAAGGAGACGAACAAAGAGTCCGGCGCTAGGCATAGAATCTTCGGAGTCTGACCGCATTCCATGGGTTCAGCTCTAGGTGATTGTCTAATGCATCACGCAGGCGGTACGATCCCCCAGTGAGAATTTCATCAATGATGAAGGGACCCTCCCACTTGGGCTTGAGTTTATCTTTTTTCTTCTCTGGCAAGCGTAGAACAAGTTCGCCAACATTATAAGTCTTGGCCCGTACTTCTCTGCTTTGATATCTGCGAGCATGTTGTTGATAAAATGCGGAATGGGCTTTGGCGACATTGCGCTCCTCCTCCAGGGCATCTAAGCTTTCCTGCCGATCAATCTCGGCCTCTCTCTCTTCATACTTGCGCACTCGAGGTGAGTCATGAATAATGTTGCAGGGTAACACAGCCTCTGCACCGTACACCATGAAGAAAGGTGTATATCCTGTAGTGCGATTGGCGTGGTCCGGAGCCCCCGGAGTATGTAGTCAAGCTCCTCGACCCAGTGCTTGTATGGTTCTTTCAAAGACCGCACTGGGCTGGGCTTAATACCGCTCATAATAAGACCATTGGCTCGTTCGACTTGACCGTTTGTTTTCGGGTGATAGACGGAGGCGTAATCGAGCTTAATGCCCAGATTAACACACCAGGTTTTCACCTCATCGGCTGTGAAATTGGACCCGTTATCGGTGATGATGTTGTGTGGAACACCATAACGGTGCACAACACCGGATATAAAGTCTATCACTGGTCCTGCTTCGGTCGTTTTAACTGGTTAAAATTTATCCACCATGACCAACAGGTATTTTTTTTCTTATGGCTTCCTCCTTAAAGGGGTCCGACCATATCAAGCCCCTAGACCCCGAAAGGCCAAGTGATGGGTGATACGTCTCCAATGTATCTATAATTTATGAAGCATTCATGCTATATTATTATGTGTTTTGGATGTTTATGGGCTTTATTATACACTTTTATATTATTTTTGGGACTAACCTATTAACTGGAGGCCCAGCCCATATTGTTGTTTTCTTGCCTATTTCAGTGTTTCAAAGAAAAGGAATATCAAACAGAGTCCAAATGGAATGAAACCTTCGGGAGCATTATTTTGGAACGGAAGCGATCCAGGAGACTTGGAGTTGAAGTCAAGGAAGCTTCGAGGTGGCCACGAGGGTGGGGGCGGCCCCCCTACTGGGCACGCCCCCTGTCTCGTGGGCCCCTCAAGGCTCCCCCGACCGACTTATTTCGCCTATATATTCCCATATACCCTAAAACCATCGAAGACAAGAATAGATCGGGAGTTCCACCGTCACAAGCCTCTGTAGCCACCAGAAACCTCTCGGGAGCCCGTTCCGGCACCCTGCCGGAGGGGGGATCCCTCACCGGTGGCCATCTTCATCATCTCGGCGCTCTCCATGACGAGGAACGAGTACTTCACCCTCGGGGCTGAGGGTATGTACCAGTAGCTATGTGTTTGATCTCTCTCTCTCGTGTTCTCTCTATGGCACGATCTTGATGTATCGCGAGCTTTGCTATTATAGTTGGGTCTTATGATGTTTCTCCCCCTCTACTCTCTTGTGATGGATTGAATTTTCCCTTTGAAGTTATCTTATCGGATTGAGTCTTTAAGGATTTGGGAACACTTGATGTGTGTCTTGCCATGTTTATCTGTGGTGACAATGGGATATTCACGTGATCCACTTGGTGTATGTTTTGGTGATCAACTTGCTGGTTCCGCCCATGAACCTATGCATAAGGGTTGGCACACGTTTTCGTCTTGACTCTCCGATAGAAACTTTGGGGCACTCTTTGAAGTACTTTGTGTTGGTTGAATGGATGAATCTGAGATTGTGTGATGCATATCGTATAATCATGCCCACGGATACTTGAGGTGACAATGGAGTATCTAGGTGACATTAGGGTTTTGGTTGATTTGTGTCTTAAGGTGTTATTCTAGTACGAACTCTACGATAGATAGAACAGAAAGCATAACTTTGAGGTGGTTTCGTACCCTACCATAATCTCTTTGTTTGTTCTCCGCTATTAGTGGCTTTGGAGTGACTCTTTGTTGCATGTTGAGGGAAAGTTATATGATCCAGTTATGTTATTATTGTTGAGAGAACTTGCACTAGTGAAAGTATGAACCCTATGCCTTGTTTCCTAGCATTGCAATATCGTTTACGCTCACTTTTATCATTAGTTACCTTGCTCTTTTTATATTTTCAGATTACAAAAACCTATATCTACCATCCATATTACACTTGTATCACTATCTCTTTGCCGAACTAGTGCACCTATACAATTTGCCATTGTATTAGCTGTGCTGGGGACACAAGAGACTCTTTGTTATTTGGTTGCAGGGTTGCTTGAGAGAGACCATCTTCATCCTACACCTTCCATGGATTGATAAACCTTAGGTCATCCACTTGAGGGAAATTTGCTACTGTCCTACAAACCTCTGCACTTGGAGGCCCAACAACGTCCACAAGAAGAAGGTTGTGTAGTAGACATCAAGCTCTTTTCTGGCGTCGTTGCCGGGGAGGTGAGTGCTTGAAGGTATATCTTAAGATCTTGCAATCGAACCTTTTTGTTTCTTGTTTTATCACTAGTTTAGTTTATAAAAGGAAAACTACACAAAAAAATAGAATTGAGTTTGTCTCATACGCTTCATCTTTTTAATATCTTTCGTGAGAATGATGGAAAGGAAAATTGTGCTCAAGTGCTAGAAGAAGAATGCATTAAAATGTTTGGTACTAGATCTTTGTATGATGAGCATGATTGCAATGTTGTTAGTATGAATTCCTTGAATATCCATGATGCTAATGATATGCAAAGCCACAAGCTTGGGGAAGCTATGTTTGATGAATATGATATGTTTAGTCCCCCAAGTCTTGATGAGAATATTTATTATGATGAAAGCATGCCTCCTATTTATGATGATTATATTGATAAAAGTAGGTTTGGAAGAGTGTCAACTTTAGGAAGTAATGATCCCACTATTTTGGAGGATGTTGAATATTATTGTGATAATTATGAAAGTGGATTTGGAGAGGTCATGACTTTATTTAGTGATGATTCCACTATCTTGGAATAGGTTTCAATCGATTATGATGAGAACAAAGTTGCTACTTATCATGATTATTGTGATGAAACTTTTGCTATAAAAGGTAGTGATGATTATATTTATAAAACTTGTCATGATTATGATTACCCTTTTTCTGAATATTACTCTTTTAGTGTGGTAACAATCTATAGTATTCAAGTCTCTTATGATACTCCCACTATTCCGAATAAGAAGAATTTTGCTTATGTGGAGAGTAGTAAAATATCTATGTTTGTAGATCATCAAAAGAATGCTTTATGTGCTGGTTATATTGTTGAATTCATTCATGATGCTACTGAAAACTATTATGAGGGAGGAACATATGCTTGTAGGAATTGCAATAATATCAAGTTTCCTCTCTATGTGTTGAAAATCTTGGAGCTATGCTTGTTTTACCTTCCTATGCTAGTTGATTATTATTTCCATAAGTTGTTTGCTCACAAAATCCCTATGCATAGGAAGAGGGTTAGACTTAAATGTGCTAGTCATATGCTTCATGATGCTCCCATTATGTTTCAATTCTTATGTTTTATGTGAGCATCATTGTCATCATCATGCCTACCTAGAAACGCATTAAAGAAAAGCGCTTGTTGGGAGACAACCCAATATTTACCTTTACTGTTTTTGTGTGTCCACATGATTATGCTAATGCAGTAATCATGTTTTACTAGACCATGATAGCGCGCGTTGCCGCGCCTTTCCCTTCTCACGATAGAACAATAGAATAAACAAAATCATGAAAAAAATACCAAGCTCGAATGTTTTTAATTTTATAAATACCGTGTCCTTGCCTCCTCTTTCTTATCCTTTTTATTTTTGCATGTTTGGACTTCCTCCTCTTTGGTTCTCTTTTTTTAATTAATCGATGAGGCAAAAATTTTGCCTCCTACTTCTGCTATGTTTTGCAATAGTTCTTGAAAGATGTGTACATCATCTAAGTTAAAATCATTTAAACACAAGAAAATACTGTCTACTTCTTCATCTAATCAGTCATGAAGACAAACAACTTATGAAATACGGCACAGATCTTACATGTAGTTAAACCGCAAGAAATTCCAGAAATCAAGTACAATATGTGCAAGAATTTATGCAATGTTTTAGAGGTAAATCAGAATTAAAACTGGGAATCAAGAAGCATTACATGATAACTCCATAAATCAAAACATATACAATCTTCTGGAAGGAAATGACTAAAAAATACATTCTCACACTTTCTAATACGTAACAATAGTACAAGTCAAAAAGTATTATTCTTACATGATCCTGGAAGATGGTGGATCTACAGGCACTGTCAATGGCAACATGAATTTGCTTATATTCTTATTACACGATTTCCTTGTCACTCTTCTCCTTGCTCATCCTCGAAGCAACATTCAGAGAGACGATGCGACAACCTTGAATCATTGGGGCGGTTGACCTTCCTAGTTCAATTGGAACTAAAAAAATCAATGGGATAGAAAGGAGAGGAACAAGAGCAACATCGCATATTACCTTCTCAACGCCTTTTTTTATGCTAGTTATAATATTGGTTTTCCTGCGGTCTAGCGCCTGACAAAGACAACACAGCTTCCCTGCCATTAGCCATTCTGTAGTTTTTACTGTAGTAACATAGATGGGCATAATAGAAATGATTTTTGCAGGTGGTACAAGGCAAGTCTCCACGAGAATTAACATTAGAGCTGTTGCTCCCAGCCCCTCATTCGCGGGGAACGTCTTTGCCACTAAATTACACATGGAGCGACCATCGAGGGTAGAGCACGGCGGCGCGATGTATTGCCATGGAAGGGGAGAGAAGAACCATGGGATGTAGGAGAGAGGATGTCACCGGCATCTTGGCGCCATCCGCTGCCGCCGCCATCGCGCAATTAGGTTTCGTCAGAGAAGGAAATGATCGACGGGGGACGAGGCTGGTTTGCGCGGACTCGCGTGGCCTAGCAGGCCCTGTGGGAGTTTCTTGGCCCGATTAACGAGAGGGCTTCCAGGTCCATCTCCAGAGCAGCAGCCCTGTGACGTTTGGGCTTAGCCATAACGCGCGGCGTACGGGTGAAGAGTCCCCAGGGACGCATAGTTGGAGGTTTAAACAATCTAGTACATCCGTTTGCGGGATCCAACGGTATAGAACATCAAATCGTTGTGAGGGGCCCTAGCTAGCTGAGTTATACTGTTTAGTAATAGCTTTTGTTTCAATAAAGTGCCAAGTAAGACCTTTATGATAGCTTACGGTGATAGTTGTGTTGATCCTGCTGAGAATCAGAAACTTTCGCACCCAGTAAATTAGTTTTTATAATTCACAGAAACGTGCTTATGATCTGATTCTTTTTCCGCTGGATTGGTACACAAATTACTTAGGACTTCCTAATTTTGTGGGAATTTTGGAGTTCCAGAAGTATAGGTTTGATACAGATTATTACAGACTGTTCTGTTTTTGACAGATTCTGTTTTCTATGTATTGTTTGCTTATTTTGATGAATCTATGAGTAGTATCGGAGGGTATGAACAATAGATAAGTTGAAATACAGTAGATATTACACCAATATGAATTTATAATAAGTTCACTACAGTACCTAAGTGGTGGTTTTATTTTCTTATACTAACGGAGCTTACGAGTTTTCTGTTGAGTTTTGTGTTGTGAAGTTTTCAAGTTTTGGGTAAAGATTCGATGGACTATGGAATAAGGAGTGGCAAGAGCCTAAGCTTGGGGATGCCCAAGGCACCCCGAGGTAATATTCAAGTACAACCAAGAGCCTAAGCTTGGGGATGCCCCGAAAGGCATCCCCTCTTTCGTCTTCGTTCATCGGTAACTTTACTTGGAGCTATATTTTTATTTACCACATGATATGTGTTCTACTTGGAGCGTCATTTTCTCTTGTTAGTATTTGCTTGCTGTTATTTACAACAATTTTTTCATCTATATTTTCAATAAAAATGTCAAGGATAGCCTTTACCATGCTTATTTTGCTAGTATACATGTTGCTGTTTGAAAACAGAAAGTTTACCGCTGTTGCAAAACTTCCCTAGAAAATTCAGAGAATGGTACAATGTTGAAACTTTTTGCATATTGAGCTATGATAAATCTGTTGGGGAACATTGCAGAAAATTAAAAAATTTCCTACGGTTTCACCAAGATCCATCTATGAGTTCATCTAAGCAACGAGTCAAGGGAGTGAGTTTGCATCTACATACCACTTGTAGATCACGAGCGGAAGCTTGCACGGTGATGGTGATGATGGAGTCGTACTCGCCGTGATTCGGATCACCGATGACCAAGTGCTGAACGGACAGCACCTCCGCGTTCAACACACGTACGGGACGGACGAGGTCTCCTCCTTCTTGATCCAACAAGGGGAAGGAGAGGTTGAGGAAGATGGCTCCAGCAGCAGCACGACGGCGTGATGATGGTGGAGTGACAGTTCTCCGGCAGGGCTTCGCCAAGCACACGCGGAGGAGGAGAGGTGTTGGGGAGGGGAGGGGCTGCGCCTTCAATTGTGTGTTGCAGCCCTCCCCTCGCCCCTCTATTTATAGGGGGAAGGGGCAAGGGGGCCGGCCCCTCTAGATGGGAATCTAGAGGGGGGCGGCGGCCAAGGGGAGGGGGGCTTGCCCCCCAAGCAAGGGGGGCGCCCCCTCTAGGGTTCCCCCCCCAAACCCTAGGCGCAAGGGCCCAAGGAGGGGGGGCGCACCCAGCCCACTAGGGGCTGGCTCCTGCCCCATGCAGCCCATGTGGTCCCCCGGGAGGGGTGGCCCCTCCCGGTGGACCTCCGGAACCCTTCCGGTGGCCCCGGTACAATACCGGTATGCCCCCGAAACTTTCCGGTGTCCGTTTGACAACTTCCCATATATAAAACTTCACCTCCGGACCATTCTAGAACTCCTCGTGACGTCCGGGATCTCATCTGGGACTCCGAACAACATTCGGTAGTCACATACTAGTCTTCCTAATAACCCTAGCGTCACAAGAACCTTAAGTGTGTAGACCCTACGGGTTCGGGAGACATGCAGACATGACCGAGACCACTCTCCGGTCAATAACCAACAGCGGGGTCTGGATACCCATGTTGGCTCCCACATGCTCCTCGATGATTTCATCGGTTGAACCACGATGTCGAGGATTCGATCAAACCCTGTATACAACTCCCTTTGTCAATCGGTACGTTACTTGCCCGAGACTCGATCGTCGGTATCCCAATACCTTGTTCAGTCTCGTTACCGGCAAGTCACTTTACTCGTACCATAATGCATGATCCCGTGGCCAACAGCTTGGTCACCTTGAGCTCATTATGATGATGCATTACCGAGTGGGCCCAGAGATACCTCTCCGTCATACGGAGTGACAAATCCCAGTCTCGATCCGTGTCAACCCAACAGATACTTTCGGAGATACCTGTAGTGCACCTTTATAATCACCCAGTTACGTTGTGATGTTTGGTACACCCAAAGCACTCTTACGATATCCGGGAGTTACACGATCTCATGGTCTAAGGAAGAGATACTTGACATTGGCAAAGCTCTAGCAAACGAACTACACGATCTTTGTGCTATGCTTAGGATTGGGTCTTGTCCATCACATCATTCTCCTAATGATGTGATCCCGTTATCAACGACATCCAATGTCCATAGCCAGGAAACCATGACTATCTGTTGATCACAACGAGCTAGTCAACTGGAGGCTCACTAGGGACATATTGTGGTCTATGTGTTCACACGTGTATTACGATTTCCGGATAATACAGTTATAGCATGAACAAAAGACAATTATCACGAACAATGAAATATAATAATACTTTTATTATTGCCTCTAGGGCATATTTCCAACAAAATCTTCTACAGTGAGGTATGTTTCTCATAATTTTTGGAGTTAGGGAAGTATGATGAATCTTGCATTCTTTACAGACTGTACTGTTTTGGCAGATTGTTGTTATGTTTGCATTGTTTGCATGTTTGCTTGTTTGATGATTCTATTTGAGGATAGGAGTATTAAATATGCAGAGGCATTTAGGATGCAATGTTGAATAATAATTTTAGTGATTTGTTACAGAAGAAAATGATAAGGTTTTGCATTGGTTTATACTAACTTATCTCATGAGTTCTTGTTGAGTTTGGTGTGGATGAAGCTTTCGAGATTTAGGAAACCGAGATATAAAAGGAATTTAGGAGACACAAAAGCTCAAGCTTGGGGGTTCCCAAGGCACCCCAATATAATATTTCAAGAAGTCTCAAGCATCTAAGCTCGGGGGTGCCTCGGTATGCATCCCACCTTTCTTCTTCAACAATTATTGCTTAGTATCGGTTGAACCTAAGTTTTTGCTTCTTCACATGAGTTGTGCTATCCTTGCAATGTCATTTTATTTTGCTTTGCTTGCTGTTTAAATAAGATACCAAGATCTTAAATTCTTAAATAAGAGATAGTCTTCACATAGTTACATAATTATTTAGCTACTCATTCATCTTCACTTATATCTTTTTGGAGTAGTTTGTCATTTACTCGTGTGCTTCACTTATATCCTATGAGTAAATGGTTGAATGAGTTGATTGTCATAAATCTGAAATTATATATGTTTCATTTGCTTATCCCATGGGGAGTAATGACTTCACATCTAAGAAGTAGAGGTTGTAAATTTATTGAAGGTTAGCAAGCATTGTATTGGTCACTTGAACAATTCATGAAAGAATATTGAAGGAAGAGAGATTTCACATATAAATATACTATCTTGGACATCTTTTATAATTGTGAGTACTCATTAAGTATGACATGCTAAAGAGTTGATGTTGGACAAGGAAGACAACGTAATGGGTTATGTTTTCTCACATCTCAGTTAAAGTATATTGTCATGGATCATTCAAACATGTTGAGCTTGCTTTTCCCCCTCATGCTAGCCAAAATTCCTTGCACCAAGTAGAGATACTACTTGTGCTTCCAAATATCCTTAAACCCAGTTTTTGCCATGAGTGTCCACCATACCTACCTATATGCAGTATTTACTTGCCATTCCAAGTAAATTTGCATGTGCCAAACTCTAAACCTTCAAATAATAATTTGTTTTGTATGCCCAAATTGCTCATGTAGCGACCAGGGGCTGTCAGTATCTTCCATGCTAGGTGGGTTATTCTCAAGATGAGTGGACTCCACTCATCATTCACGAGAAAAATGGCTGGTAACCGGGATGCCCAGTCCCATGATCAAAAGATCAAAATCAAATAAAAAATAATTGCAAACAAAACTCCCCCAGATTTGATGTTAGCCGGATGACACCAGTTGTTTCGGACAAGCCGTGGAGTGTGATTGTTGGTGGAGGGGGAGTAAAATCTTTACCATTCTGTTTGGGAACCGCCTATAATGTATGTAGTATGGAAGATATTGGGAACTCTTGGTTGTTATGTTGACAATGAAAGCATACCTCTCAAAATTATTTTCATCTCTATTTTAAAATCGAGCTCTGGCACCTCTGCAAATCCCTGCTTCCCTCTGCGAAGGGCCTATCTGTTACTTTATGCAAGAGTCCAGGTGATCTTCACCTTTCCCTTTTTCATTTTATCCTTTGGCAAGCACCTCCTATTGGAAATATCCTGATATATATAAATCCAGTTGGATGTAAGTTCTACGTCTTAAGCTTGCATTGGTTTTCCTCGAAGAGGAGAGGGTGATGCAGCAAAGTGTAGTGTAAGTATTTCCCTCAGTTTTGAGAACCAAGGTATCAATCCAGTAGGAGGCTCCTCAAAAGTCCCACGCACCTACACAAACAAACTGAGAACTCACAACCAACGCAATAAAGGGGTTGTCAATACCTTCATGGCCACTTGTGAAAGTGAGATCTAATAAAGATAGTATGATAAGATAAATATATTTTTGGTATTTTTGATATAGATGCAAAAAGTAAAGATGCAAATAAAGTAGATGGAAAACAAATATGATAAGAGATAGACCCTGGGGCCATAGGTTTCACTAGAGGCTTCTCTCGAGATAGCATAAGTATTACGGTGGGTGAACAAATTACTGTCGAGCAATTGATAGAAAAGCGCATAGTTATGAGATTATCTAGGCATGATCATGTATATAGGCATCACGTCCATAACAAGTTGACCGACTCCTGCCTGCATCTACTACTATTACTCCACACATCGACCGACTCCTGCCTGCATCTAGAGTATTAAGTTCATAGGAACAGAGTAACGCATTAAGCAAGATGACATGATGTAGAGGGATAAACACATGCAATATGATATAAACCCCATCTTGTTATCCTCGATGGCAACAATACAATACGTGTCTTGCAACCCTTTCTGTCACTGGGTAAGAACACCGCAAGATTGAACCCAAAGCTAAGCACTTCTCCCATGGCAAGAAAGATCAATCTAGTAGGCCAAACCAAACTGATAATTTGAAGAGACTTGCAAAGATAACTCAATCATACATACAAGAATTCAGAGAAGATTCAAATATTATTCATAGATAAACTTGATCATAAACCCACAATTCATCGGATCTCGACAAACACACCGCAAAAAGAGATTACATTGAATAGATCTCCACAAGAGAGGGGGAGAACATTGTATTGAGATCCAAAAAGAGAGAAGAAGCCATCTAGCTAATAACTATGGACCCGTAGGTCTGTGGTAAACTACTCACAACTCATCGGAGGGGCAAGGATGTTGATGTAGAGGCCCTCCGTGGTTGCTTCCCCCTTCGGCAGAGTGCCGGCAAGGGCTCCAAGATGGGATCTCACGGATACAGAATGTTACGGTGGTGGAAATTGTGTTTCGTGGTGCTCCTGGATGTTTTCGGGGTACGTAGACATATATAGGAGGAAGAAGTACGTCGGTGGCCGCCCGAGGGGCCCACGAGACAGGGGGCGCGCCCTACAGGGAGGGGGCGCCCTCCTATCTCATGAGGCCCTCGGAGCTTTCTTGACTTGCACTCCAGGCTCTCCGGATCAGATTTGTTCCAAAAATAACGCTCCCGATGGTTTCATTCCGTTTGGACTCCGTTTTATATTCCTTTTCTTCGAAATACTGAAATAGGAAAAAAACAGCAATATGGGCTGGGCCTCCGGTTAGTAGGTTAGTCTCAAAAATGATATAAATGTGTAAAATAAAGCCCATAAACATCCAAAAGAGGTAATATAATAGCATAGAACAATCAAAAATTATAGATACGTTGGAGACGTATCAAGCATCCCCAAGCTTAATTCCTGCTCGTCCTCGAGTAGGTAAATGATAAAAAAAGAAATTTTTGATGTGGAATGCTACCTAGCATAATTCATAATGTAATTTTCTTTATTGTGGCATGAATGTTCAGATCCAAATGAATACAAAATAAAAGTTCATATTGACATAAAATAGTAATACTTCAAGCATACTAATCAAAGTAATCATGTCTTCTCAAAATAGCATGGCTAAAGAAAGTTATCCCTACAAAATCATATAGTCTGGCTATGCTCTGTCTTCATCACACAAAGTATTTAATCATGCACAACCCCGATGACAAACCAAGCAATTGTTTCATACTTTAATAATCTCAAACTTTTTCAACTTTCACGCAATACATGAGCATGAGCCATGGACATAGCACTATATGTGGAATAGAATGGTGGTTGTGGAGAAGACAAAAAAGGAGAAGATAGTCTCACATCAACTACGCGTATCAACGGGCTATGGAGATGCCCATTAATAGATATCAATGTGAGTGAGTAGGGATTGCCATGCAACAGATGCACTAGAGCTATAAATATATGAAAGCTCAACAAAAGAAACTAAGTGGGGTGCATCCAACTTGCTTGCTCACGAAGACCTAGGGCACTTTTGAGGAGGCCCATCATTGTAATATACAAGCCAAGTTCTATAATGAAAAATTCCCACTAGTATATGAAAGTGACAACATATGAGACTCTCTATCATGAAGATCATGGTGCTATTTCTGAAGCACAAGTGTGGAAAAAGAGATAGTAGCATTGTCCCCTCTCTCTTTTTCTCTCATTTTTTTTTTATTTTTTCTTTCTTCCTTTTTTTCTTTCCTTTATCTTTTTTTTCTTTTTCTTTGGCTTTTCTTTTTTTGGCCTTTCTCTTTTTTTTTGTAAAGTCCGAAGTCTCATCCCGACTTGTGGGGGAATCATAGTCTTCATCATCCTTTCCTCACTAGGACAATGCTCTAATAATGAAGATCATCACACTTTTATGGATTTACAACTCAAAGCTAGAACAAGATATGACTCTATATGAATGCCTCCGGCGGTGTACCGGGATATGCAATGAATCAAGAGCGACATGTATGAAAATTATGAAGGTGGCCTTGCCACGAATACGATGTCAACTACATGATCATGCAAAAAGCAATATGAAAAAAGTATTGCGTGTCATATGAACGGAACGGTGGAAAGTTGCATGGGAATATATCTCGGAATGGCTATGGAAATTCCATAATTAGGTATCGTGGCTGTTTTGAGGGAGGTATATGGTGGGTGTATGGTACCGGCGAAAGTTGTGCGGTACAAGAGAGGCTAGCAATAGTGGAAGGGTGAAAGAGTGCGTATAATCCATGGACTCAACATTAATCAAAAGAACTCATATACTTGTTGCAAAAATTTAGAAGTCATCAAAAACCAAAGTACTATGTGCATGCTCCTAGGGGGGTAGATTGGTAGGAAAAGACCATCGCTCGTCCCCGACCGCCACTCATAAGGAAGACAATCAATAAATAAAATTGTGCTCCAACTTCATCACAAAGCGGTTCACCATACGTGCATGCTACGGGAATCACAAGCTTCAACACAAGCATTCTTTAAATTCATAATCACCCAACTAGCACGACTTTAATATCACTACCTCCATATCTCAAAACAATTATCAAGCATCAAATTGATCATAGCATCCAATTCACTTTCTATGATAGTTTTTATTATACCCAACTTGGATGCTCATCATTCTAGGACCAACTTTATGATAATAGCAAATACCATGCTGTTCTAAAAGAATCTCAAAATAATATAAGTGAAGCATGAGAGACTAGCAATTTCTTCAAAATTAAGACACCACCGTGCTCTAAAAGATATAAGTGAAGCACTAGAGCAAAAACTATCAAGCTCAAAAGATATAAGTGAAGCACATAGAGTATTCTAGCAAATTCTAATCAAATAGGCTTCTCCCAAAAGGTGTGTACAGCAAGGATGATTGTGGTAAACTAAAAAAGCAAAGACTAATATAATACACGATGCTCCAAGCAAAACGCATATCACATTTACTCATATCAATGGCATAATCAACTAGCGAGCAATAATAATAAATCTCAGATGACAACACTTCCTCAAAACAATCATAATATGATATAACAAGATGGTATCTCGCTAGCCCTTTTAGAGACCGCAAAACATAAATGCAGAGCACCCGTGAAGATCAAGGACTGACTAGACATTGTAATTCATGGTAAAAGAGATCCAGTCACGGTCATACTCAATATAAATTAATAACAATGCCTACAAATGACAGTGGTGATCTCTACTGGTGCTTTTTATGAGAGGATGATGACTTAGCAATAAAAGTAAATAGATAGGCCCTCCGCAGAAGGAAGCAAGGATTTGTAGAGGTGCCAGAGCTCGAGTTTTTGAAATATAGATAAATAATATTTTGAGCGGTATGCTTTCATTGTCAACATAACAACCAAGAGATCTCGGTATCTACAATGCTACATACATTATAGGCGGTTCCCAAATAGAATGGTAAAGTTTATACTCCCCCAGCACCAACAAGCACACTCCACGGCTGGTCCGAAACAACGGGTACCGTCCAACTAACAAAAATCCTGGGGGAGTTTTGTTTGCAATTATATTTTGATTTGATTTGAGCATGGGACTGGGCATCCCAGTTACCAGCCATTTTCTCGTGAATGATGAGCAGGGTCCGCTCATCGTGAGAATAACCCACCTAGCATGGAAGATATTGACAGCCCTAGTTGCTACCTGAGCGATTCGAGCATACAAAACAGATTATTATTTGAAGGTTTAGAGTTTGGCACATGCAAATTTACTTGGAACGGCAGATAAATACCGCATATAGGTAGGTATGGTGGACTCATATGGAAAAACTTTGGGTTTATGGAAGTGGATGCACAAGCGGTATTCCCGCTTAGTACAAGTGAAGGCTAGCAAGAGACTGGGGAGCGACCA
Organism: Triticum dicoccoides; assembly: GCF_002162155.2. NCBI lineage: Eukaryota > Viridiplantae > Streptophyta > Magnoliopsida > Poales > Poaceae > Triticum > Triticum dicoccoides. The sequence continues at coordinate 221,656,805 of NC_041389.1, read as the reverse complement.
ACTATAGAGCGACAACAGTCATAAACATGTATTGAGATTAACCAACATTGAGTGCAAGCATGAGTAGGATATAAATCACCACGAACATAAATATCGTGGAGGCTATGTTGATTTTGTTTCAACTACATGCGTGAACATGTGCCAAGTCAAGCCACTCGAATCTTTCAAAGGAGGATAACATCCTATTATACCACATCACAACCATTTTAATTTGCATGTTGTCACGCAAGGTGAACCATTATAAACTCCTAGCTAATTAAGCATGGCATGAGTAACTATAATCTCTAATTGTCATTGCAAACATGTTTCATTCATAAATGGCTAAATCGGGAACGATGAACTAATCATATTTACAAAACAAGATTGGTCGAGTTCATACCAACTTTTCCTCATCTCAATCATTTCATCATATATCGTCATTATTGCCTTTCACTTGCACGACCGAACGGTGTGGATAATAATAATAGTGCACATGCATTGGACTAAGCTGGAATCTGCAACATTTATTCAAAGGAGAAGACAAGGTAATATGGGCTCTTTGTTAGATCAACAATAATGCATATGAGGGCCACTCTACATTTTCAACGTGGTCTTCTCCTCTCGCCCCCAAAGAAAAGAAAAGAATTTCAAAGAAACACATTGAAATGTTTTTGCAGTTTTTGTTTTTCTAAAGAAAGGCAAAACAAGAACGAGAAAAACTATTTACACAGGAAAGCTCCCAACAAGCTAAAGAAGAATGATAAATCTTTTTGGGTTTTCTTTTAATACTACTACTAAGTGAACATGGAAAGTAAACTAAGCTACAACTATTTTTTTTGGATTTTCTTAAGGTTTTTCAAACACACAAGAAGAAAGCGGGAAAAACAAATAAACTAAACGGATAATGCAATGAAAAAGTAAGAACACCGACAACTGAAATGACTGTGTGAACATGAATGTAATGTCGGTGAGAAATACGTACTCCCCCAAGCTTAGACTTTTGGCCCAAGTTGGTCTAAGGCCACCACTGGTCCAGATGATATCCGAAATCATAGTTGGGGTCGTATTGAGCTGCGGCAGCTATCGCTTGGCGAGCTGCCTCCTGGAGGCGAGCAGCCTCCGTTGTTCTCTCATACTCGTTTGCCTCCTCTCTAGTTATAGAAAATCTCCCTTTTACCTGAAAGTTAAAGACGGCAGGAGGAGGTAGGGTAATATGGACGTCACGCCGTTTGTCAAAGATTAATCGGTACTGGAGGAACTGTTCATTCCTCTCAAGAAACTGGTACCGTACCATAGCATTATAATCAAGAAAAGCAGGCGGCAACTCTATATCATTCCCTCTAATAGGTACACCAAGATAATTAGCTAAACGAGTTTCATAAAACCCACCAGATAATTCTCCTTCTTTAGCATTAAGATGTAACCTCCTTGCAACAATGGCCCCCAAGTTATATCGCTTATCCCCTAAGACCGCACACTTGAGGACACTACAATATGGAACGCAAAGGTGGCAATGTTCATGCTTACTGTTAATGCATCTTCCTATAAAAAAGAGCAAAATAATGTATGGTAGGAAAGTGAATGCTCCCTATGGTGGCTTGTGTGATATTTCTAGTTTCTCCCATAGTGATGCTGGAAAGGAAGTCATTGTATTCAGATTTGTGAGGCTCACTAAGAATACCCCATTGTGGAATTTTGCATGCATCACAAAAATCTTCTAGGTCCATGGTATAAGATTTATCATAGAGATCAAACAGGACAATATGAGTATTGCGCTTAGATGAAAACTCAAACCTCCGCACAAAGGAATTGATGAGGTGATAATATTGTTGGCCCTTGTCTGACAAGAAGTCCTCAAGGCAGGCATTTTGTACATATGCATAAAACTCATCCATGAAACCTACACGAACCATAAATTCATCCGACGGCCATTCACAAGGCCGCATTTGAGCTTCCCTTGGTGGTTCAAGGTACGACTCATGTAACGCGATCCTCGGTGCTTGCTTCCTCGAAGAACCACCTTGGTACCTTCTCCTAGACATTTTTCTTCCTCTAGAAAATTTCTGAAATTTTTAGTGACTCAAAATAAAAGTGAACCAAACTCAACAAAATTGATAGCAACTATTCCTACAAGTGTCTAGAGGCTATATCATGCATCAAAACTACTTTGGACCATATAAATTTGACATGCAAGCTCAAGAACAAGGTCACCACAGCAGCAAAAATTTGCGATAAATAAAGCACTAGAACAAAAACTAACTGGACCATTGGAGGAGTCACATACCGAAGAACAATCCCCCAAAGCAGTTTTGTGAATGGAGCTTTGAGCAAGGAGATCGAAAATGGCAGCAAAGTGAGCAAGAACACGAGTTTGAGCTATGGGTTGATTTTTTCTGGAGGAAGACGAAGTGGATGGGTGCTGGAATAAGTGGAGGGAACCCACGTGGGGCCCACAAGGTAGGAGGGCGCGCCCAGGGGGTAGGGCGCGCCCTCCACCCTTGTGGACCACTGGTGAGGCCCCCTAGTGTGTGTTCAGTGCCAGAAATTCTCAAATATTCTATAAAAATCATACTAAATTTTGAGGGCATTTGAAGAACTTTTATTTTCAGGACATTTTTTACTGCATGGATAATTCAGAAAACAAACAGTAAATACTATTTTTGCTTTATTTATTCTAAATAACAGAAAGTAAAAAGTGGGTACAGAAGATTGCGCTTTCTAAATTCATCCATCTCATGCACGTCAAAAGGAATCCATTAACAAGGTTGATTAAGTCTTATTAACAAACTTCTTCTGAATGACATGAAACCTGAGAATTTTCGAATAACAGTAGGTTACCTCAACGGGGATATGCATGTCCCCAACAATAAGAATATCATATTTCTTTTTGACAGTAGGAAGACGGAATTCAAAACCTGCAATATAGTTGAAAATTTTCCAATAAAATTGATACTATGAACTTGACGTTGTTTCTTCGGAAAGTGTATCGTATGCTCACTACCATTAACATGAAAAGTGACATTGCCTTTGTTGCAATCAATAACAGCCCTTGCAGTATTTTAAAAGGGTCTACCAAGGATGGTTGACATACTGTCGTCCTCGGGAATATCAAGAATAACAAAGTCCATTAAGATAGTAACGTTTGCAACCACAACATGCACATCCTCACAAATACCGATGGGCATAGCAGTTGATTTATCAGCCATTTGCAAAGAAATTTCAGTAGGTGTCAAATTATTCAATTCAAGTCTATGATATAAAAAAGGCATAACACTCACACCAGCTCCAAGATCACATAAAGTTGTTTTAACATAGTTTCTTTTAATGGAGCATGGTATAGTTGGTACTCCTGGATCTCCAAGTTTCTTCGGTATTCCACCCTTAAAAGTATAATTGGAGAGCATGGTGGAAATTTCAGCTTCCGGTATCTTTCTTTTATTAGTAACAATAGCTTTCATATACTTAGCATAAGGAGGCATTTTAAGCATATCAGTCAAACGCATACGCAAAATATAGGTCTAATCATTTCAGCAAAGCGCTCAAAATCCTCATCATCATTTTTCTTGGATGGCTTAGGAGGAAAGGGCATGGGTTTCTGAACCCATGATTCTCTTTCTTTACCATGTTTCCTAGCAACAAAGTCTCTCTTATTATAACGTTGATTCTTTGATTGTGGGTTATCAAGATCAATAGCAGGTTCAATCTCTACATCATTATCATTACTAGGTTGAGCATCGACATGAAAATCATTATTAACATTATTACTAGGTTCAAGTTTTCATCACCAGATTGTGTCTCGGTATCAGAAATAGAAATATCATTCGGATTCTCAGCTGTATCTATAACAGGTTCACTAGAGGCATGCAAAGTCCTATCAGTTTTCTTTTTCTTTTTGTTACTAGGACTAGGTGCATCAGTATTAATTCTCTGAGAATCTTGTTCAACTCTCTTTGGATGACCCTCGAGATACAAAGGTTCCCGAGTCATTTTACCACCTCTAGTCATAACCCTAATAGCATTATCAGTATTCTTATTATTCAACTCATTAAGCAAATCATCTTGTGCCTTAAGTACTTGTTCTACTTGAGTTGTAACCATGGAAGCATGTTTACTAATAAGTTTAAGATCATTAAAAGTTCTACTCATATAATCACTCAAGTGATCAAGCATGTAAGCATTACGCTTCAATTGTCTACTAACATAAGCATTGAAGTTTTCTTGTTTAACAATAAAATTTCAAACTCATCCAAGCATTGACTAGCAGACTTATTATGAGGCATATCACCTTCATCAAATCTATGGAGATAGTTTACCTCTACTACCTGTGTCGGGTTATCAAGACCATGTATTTCGTCAATAGGCGGTAGATTCTTAACATCTTCAGCTTTAATACCTTTTTCTTTCATAGACTTCATTGCCTCTTGCATATCTTCAGGACTGAGAAATAGAATACCCCCTTTCTTTGGAGTTGGCTTCAGAGTTGGTTCAAGTGTCCAATCATTATCATTACTCAACATATTACTCAATAGCAATTCAGCGTGCTCAATAGTTCGTTCCCTCAAAACACAACCAACACAACTATCCAGGTGGTCTCTGGAAACATCGGTTAGTCCATTCTAAAAGATATCAACTATTTCATTTTTCTTGAGAGGATGATCAGGAAAAGTATTAAGTAATTGGAGAAGCCTCCCCCAAGCTTGTGGGAGACTCTCTTCTTCAATTTGCACAAAGTTAAATATTTCCCTTAGGGCAGCTTGTTTCTTATGAGCAGGAAAATATTTTTGAGAGAAGTAGTATATCATATCCTGGGAACTACACACACAACCAGGAGCAAGAGAATTAAACCATAACTTAGCATCACCCTTTAATGAGAAAGGAAACAATTTGAGAATATAGTAATAGTGAATTTTTACCTCATGAGCAAATAGGGTGGCTATATCATTCAATTTAGTAAGATGTGCCATAACAGTTTCAGCTTCATAACCATAGAAAGGATCAAATTCAACAAAAGTAATTAACTCAGAGTCGAAAGAGAATTCATAATCCTTATCAGTAACAAAGATAGGTGAATTAGCAAACATAGGGTCATATTGCATTCTAGCATTCAAAGACTTTTCTTTCAACTTAGCTAACAGTTTCTTAAGACCATTCTATCATTACAAGCAAGAAAGTCTCTAGCAATCTCTTCATCCATAATATAACCCTCAGGTACAACAAGCAATTCATATCTAGGGGGAGAATCATAATCTTCAGTTTCAGTAATATCATCAATTTCAGTAATTTCATTCTCTCTAACCCTAGCAAGTTGTTCATCAAGAAATTCACCTAGTGGCACAGTATTATCAAGGAGTGAAATAGTTTCATCATAAGCACCATGCATAGCAGAAGTGGCATCATCAATAACATGCGACATACCAGAATCAATAGCAGGTGTGGGCGTCACAAATTTACTCAAAACAGAAGGAGAATCAAGTGCAAAGCTAGATGACAGTTCCTTACCTCCCCCCGTAGTTGAGGGAAAAATCTTAGTTCTTTGATCTTTCAAATTCCTCATAGTGATCAACGGATATAAATCCCAAGTGACTCAGAGAATAGAGCTATGCTCCCCGGCAATGGCGCCGAAAAAAGGACTTGATAACCCACAAGTTGTAGCGACCAGACCTCAACAGTCTGATCTCTGTGCATCAGTGTCATCCCTGGATCAGTAATGCTGACACGCACAGTACTTGAAGGATTTATAACAGAGTAGCAATCACACACTTATTACATCGAATGTCTCCAAAGAGAACTTATTACAATAAATATGGCTTAAGGCCATCTAATAACAATAACAGCGGAAGGCTTGGAAGATAAGTGAGTCCATCAACTCCAACGGCATCACTAAGTATAGAATCATGTTCCTAAGGCATCTTAGTCGTCGTCTGAAAAGTCTGCAACATGAACGTTGCAACCCGAAAACGGGTCAGCACATGAAATATGCTGGCAATGTAACACATAGAGAGTAATGAAAGAATAATGCTATACTACATGCATATATGGCTTGGTGGAAAAGCTCAATGGTTACAGTTTTGCGTAAAGCCAGTTTTTCCCTACTAAAAAGGAATAAATTTATTTAACTATCATGGTGGTTGTTAAACATTGAGAATGGTTGACAGCATTCTCAATCCCAATTAAGTAACATCATCATTAAACAAACCGAACAATATTAATTAAAGTAACATGATGAGATTCACATGATAATCCAAGTACTAGATACTCAGGATGTCCATAACCGGGGACACGGCTAACCATGATTAGTTTATACACTCTGCAGAGGTTTGCGCACTTTTCTCCACAAGACTCGATCTCCTCCGTTGGGATTCTTGCACTACATGGTGTTTGAGAAAACGGATGACCGAGACATAGTCTTTCAAAAGCGCTAGCACCTTACGATCGGGTAGACAGTACCAACCTACATCCCCTACATCTTCTAGTCTACCACTATAAGAGTTCGCACGACTTAGTCAACTATGGTAGAGCCCATAGTAGCTTGTGGCTGCACACGGAAGTTTCTAGCATGAATAATCTCATGATCCCTTTGAGCCTGGGTGGCGGTCCAGAAAGAAAACAGGCAATCGCTGGAATACCCAGGTGCCTCAATCCACCCAGATGTGTATTAAAGTTGCCACCTTAAATAAACCATTAAATTAACAATCTCACATCTGTCATGGATACACTCACCCAATCCACATCTACTAGCATAGCATGGCATAATAAGCAAACGTAGAGTAACTCCCAAGGGTTTAATAATAAAACAGGTAATAGGTACTACCTCATCTACTTCCCAAAACCCACATATTAATCAAATCCTAGTCATGCAATTGTTTGAGGATTGATCTAATGCAATAAAACTGGGTAGTAAAAGGGTATGATCAAAGTGTTACTTGCCTTGCCGATGATCCGCGAAACCTAGGGATTCGAAGTAGCAAGCGGCGCAATCCGGGTACTCTATCGCAAACAAACAAGCATACAATAAGTACTCATCTAATACACAGGTAAAACTCAAATAAGAAATCTAACCAGAAATTTCAACTTAAGAACTCCGGTTTGCAAAAAGAATCAAATCAAACGAAGCAACGAAAATCAAACAGCGAAAGAAACAAGCTTCATTTACTAATCTAGATCTAAGTCAAATTTTACAGTATCAAAACTTGTTTGAGTTGATTATTCGGAAAGAGGGTTTCAAGACAAAACTCTAGGCGCTTGAATCGCCTGATTCCAATAAACGAGTGAAAAGTTACTAAAACGAAAATCGGATCAGAAATCGCGATCAGAAAATCACGGAATAAATCCGAGAAAAAGAAAAACGATGAACAGATTAACGAATGAACGTTTGTTATCTGGATCAAAACGATGAATGCGTTCGTTAAAACGAACGAACGAGCGAACGCTCGCTAATTAATATAAACCGAAAAAACCCGATCTAATAAAATAAAAACGGATCTAAAAAACCGACGAAAAACCGACGGAAAAACAGAACGGTTTTTTCTAAAAAACGGTGGCGGCTCGGGTCAACCTCGGGGTGCGGGCCCGGCGGCGGCGGCGGCGGCTCCGGCTCCGGCGACGGCGACGCGCTAGGGTTAGGGTTTGGGGGCGCGGGCACGGGTGGGCTAGGGCAGCGGCGCGGCTTGGGTTGGGGGTCGGCCCGGGCACGGTATATAAAGACTCCGGCCAGGCGGAGTCCTGGCCGGTTACGGCCCAAGGTCGGTTCGGACTTTTTATTAAATAATTTTCACGCAGAAAATCAAACGAAAGAAATACTAAACGGACTCCAAAAATCCCGAAATAAATTTTCCCCGGCTTCTAAAATCAAGACGGTTTAGGTGAACATTTATTTGGGGCCTAAGTGAAATTTTGAAAAGCACGCATTTTCCTAAATTCAAATAAAATAGCAATAAAATCCAAAATAAAATGTTACTTGATTTTTTTATTAAATCCTCAATATTTCTTTATTTTGGGAAAGTCATTTTATTCCCTCTCTATACTGTTATAATTGAAATAATTGAAGATAAAATAAATCAAATCAAATGATCCTATTTCCAAAATTTGAGAAAGCTCAAATATGAAATTTACGAAATCCCCAACTCTCTCCGTGGGTCCTTGAGTTGCGTAGAATTTCTAGGATCGAGGCAAAATGCAATAAATATGATATGCAATAATGATCTATTGTATAACATTCCAAATTGAAAATTTGGGATGTTACAAACCTACCCGCCTTAAGATGAATCTCACCCTCGAGATTCGGGTTGGCTAGAAAATAGGTGAGGGTGGTCCTTCGGCAGATCTCCCTCTCTCTCCCAGGTGGCTTCATCCTCGGTGTGGTGGCTCCACTGAACTTTGCAAAACTTGATAACCTTGCTGCAGGTGACTCGGCTGGCATACTCAAGAATCTTAACTGGGTTCTCCTCATAGGTCAAATCACTGTCCAACTGAATCGCCTCTAGCGGCACTGTATCTCTCAGCGGTATATCAGCCATCTCTGCGTGGCAATTCTTCAATTGTGAAACATGGAACACGTCGTGAACTCCTGACAATCCCTCAGGCAATTCCAACTTGTAGGCAACTTCTCCCATACGCTCCAAAACTTTGTACGGTCCCACAAAACGTGGTGCTAACTTTCCCTTAACTCCAAATTGCTTAACTCCTCGAAGTGGAGATACACGACGATAGACTCTATCTCCGACTTTGTAAACTGTCTCCTTGCGTTTAGAATCTGCGTAGCTTTTCTGCCTGGACTGGGCTACCTTGAGCCTGCCGCGAATCAACTTCACTTTCCGTTCAGACTCCTTAATCAAATCCGGTCCAAACAACTGGCGGTCTCCAACTTCATCCCACGACAACGGGGTCCTGCACCTCCTTCCATATAGGGCTTCGAAAGGGGCCATCTTCAAGCTGGATTGATAATTGTTGTTGTAAGAGAACTCTGCATATGGCAAATTGTCGTCCCAACTAGATCCGTAATCTAGCGCACAAGCTCTCAACATATCCTCCAAAACCTGGTTGACTCTCTCGGTCTGTCCATCTGTCTGCGGATGAAAAGTTGTACTAAACTCTAGCCTGGTACCCAAAGTTTCATGCAACTGATTCCAGAACTTTGAGGTAAACCGGGTTCCTCTATCTCATACAATGCTCCTGGGAACTCCATGCAGACATACAATCCTGGTCATGTATATCTTGGCCAACTTAGCACTGGTGTAAGTGGTTATCACTGGAATGAAATGTGCTACCTTCATCAAATGATCGACTACAACCCAAATCGAGTCATAGCCTTTACGAGTCCTGGGCAATCCCATGATAAAATCCATGCCTAGTTTATCCCACTTCCATTCGGGTATCGGCAATGGCTGTAACAATCCTGCTGGCTTCTGATGCTCTGCCTTCACTCTCTGACATACATCACAAACTGCTACATACTCCGCAATATCCTCCTTCATTCCGGTCCACCAGAAAGTGTCCTTCAAATCCAAATACATCTTGGTATTTCCTGGGTGAATCGAGTACGGCGAATCATGGGCCTCCTGTAGAATCAACTTTCTGATCTTCGGGTCATTAGGCACATAAACATGGTCTTCAAACCATAAGGTATCATGCTCATCCTCACGAAATCCCTTAGCTTTACCTTTGCTCATCTTCTCCTTTATCTCGGCAATTTCCTTGTCGGCCTTCTGAGCTTCTCTGATCTTATCCATCAAAGTCGACTGAATTTCCAATGCTGCTACATAGCCTCTCGGAACTATCTCCAAACATAGTTCGCAAAGGTCCTCGGCTAACTCCTTTGGCAACCCTCCGGTCATGAGTGTACTGACATGGCTCTTACGGCTTAACGCATCGGCTACTACGTTAGCCTTTCCGGGGTGATACTGCAATCTCATATCATAATCCTTGATGAGCTCCTGAGATTCAACTCCTTCTGCGTGAAAATGTACTTCAAACTCTTGTGATCCGTGTACACCTCACAATGATTTCCGATAAGAAAATGTCTCCACGTCTTCAATGCATGCACTACGACTGCTAACTCCAAATCATGCGTGGCATAATTCAACTCATGAGATTTAAGCTATCGTGAAGCATACGAAACAACTCTCCCCTCCTGCATAAGCACTCCAAGTCCTCGACATGAAGCGTCGCAATACACCTCGTAGTCCTTGCTCTGATCTGGCAGAATCAACACTGGCGAGGTAACCAAACGTTTCTTCAATTCCTGGAAACTGGCCTCACACTCCTCAGTCCAAAAGAACTTGGTATCCTTCTTCAACAATTCCATCATGGGCTTTGCAATCTTTGAGAAATTCTCAATGAATCTCCGGTAGTATCCTGCCAGTCCAAGAAAACTCCGGATCTCTCCAACTGTTGTTGGCGCTTCCCAGTTTGTCACGATGACAACCTTGGTGGGGTCTACTGCTATACCTTCTCTGGATATAACATGTCCGAGGGATCCAACTTCCTTCAACCAAAATTCATATTTGCTGAACTTGGCGTATAACTGGTGTTCTCTGAGCTTCTCCAGTACCAAACGCAAATGCTCCTTATGCTCCTCTTCGTTCTTTGAGTAGACCAAAATACCATCAATGAACACCACGACGAACTTATCCAAAAACTCCATAAACACCTTGTTCATCATGTTCATGAAATAGGCAGGTGCGTTAGTCAGACCAAATGACATAACGGTGTACTCGTACAGCCCATACCTGGCGGTAAAAGTCGTCTTAGGTATATCCTGCTCTCGAATCTTCAACAAATGGTATCTTGATCGCAAATCGATCTTGGAAAATACCTTAGCTCTTTGCAATCGGTCAAACAAATCATTGATCATCGGCAGTGGGTACTTGTTCTTGATTGTTACTGCATTCAATCCTCGATAATCAACAACCATCCTCAATGATCCATCCTTCTTCTCCACAAGAAGTACTGGCGATCCCCAAGGCGAAGAACTTGGGCGAATATAGCCTTTATCCAGTAACTCCTTAATCTGATTCTTAATCTCCTCCAAATCTTTTGCAGGCATCCTCTATGGTCTCTTGGATATCGGCCCTGTGCCTGACAAAAGCTCAATCAAAAACTCGATATCTCTATTCGGTGGCATGCCTGGAACTCTTCTGGGAATACATCATGAAAATCCTTCACTACTGGTACTTCCTCATGCACAACTCCTGATAAGGAATTTACGTGCATCCTCTTCGGCTCATGTCTTGATACATACCTTATCTTTCTCCCTTCTGGGGTAGTAAGCAAAATCGACTTACTCGCACAATCGATGTTTCCTCCATACATCGATAGCCAATCCATACCCAGAATCACATCCAAACCTTGAGGTGTTCCAAAATAATTAAATCTGAGGGGAAGACATGCTTGCCTATACTCAAGGCACTTGAAAACATCCTCGATTGGCCATATACTCCGCTCCTGGTGAGGTTACTAACATGGGTGTTCCTAGAACCTTGGTGGGCAGTTTATACTTATCCACAAATCCCCTTGATATGTATGAATGTGATGCACCAGTATCAAAAAGAACGAGTGCAGTAAATGACTTAACCAAAAACTTACCTATTACTGCATCTGGTTGGGCTTCAATCTCCTCCACATTAACGTGGTTCACCTGTCCCCAGTTGAAAGGGTTCGGCTTCTTCCTAGAGCTTCCATTGCCATTTCCATTCTGGCCTTCAGGACATTCATTGGCGTAATGTCCAGTCTTTTGGCACTTAAAGCAAGTGTCTTGACTCAAATCTCTCTTGGCTGGTGTTGAGGGGTTGGTACGGTTCTGGTCGTTGCTTCCTCCATTCTCGTTACCATTCTTGGTACCATTATGGTTGTGTGAGCTACCACCTCCATGGGTGTGCTGCAACTGTCCTCCTGATTTCGGGGTAAAACGTGGCTTCTGCTGAGCTCCAAAATTGTACTTTCCTTGTCCATACTTCCTCTTGCGGTTTTCGATCTGCTGCTGCTTCCCTTCAATCATGAGAGCTCTATCTACCAATTCCTGGTAGTTATTGAAACTTGCTACCATCAACTACATAGTCAGCTCATCATTCAGTCCTTCGAGAAACTTCTCTTGCTTAGCTGCATTCGTAGCAACGTCGTCTGGGGCATAATGTGCTAGCTTACTAAAGTCATCCACATACTGGCCAACTGTACGTCCTCCCTGGCGTAAGTTGTGAAAGTCACGCTTCTTCATGGCCATAGTTCCTGCTGAAACATGAGTTGTATGGAAAGCCTGCTGAAACTGATCCCATGTGACAGTGTCTACTGGATAGGTGGCTGTGAAATTCTCCCACCATGATGCCGCGGGTCCTTCAAGCTGATGTGCGGCAAATTGCACCTTCTCTGCATCTGTGCATCCTGCAGTGGTCAACTCCCTGGCTGTCTTGCAAAGCCAATCATCTACAACAATCGGCTCAGTGCTACTGGAGAACACCGGCGGATTCAGCCTAAGAAAACGGGTTAAGTGATCAACACGTGGTGGTGGTGGTGGGTTGTTGTTGTTGTTGTTGTTCCCCTGATTCTGATTCTAGACTAACAACTGCATCAATGCATTCTGCTACTGGATCAACTGGGTGAGCTTCGGTGGGAAAGCAAATCCATTGTCACGTCTTGAAGGCATCTGAGGGTTTCAAAAAGATGAGAATACAGAATAGAATGAGGTCTAGAGGGAAAACACTACCCATATGCACATGAGACAAATTGCAATCAAAACACTTCATTCAATCAAGCAAGGGCATACAACAGTCTATCTATCGTTATAAAAGTGCTCGGTCTATACTAGATACATGGGGGAAAATACTACTACTGTTATGGTGGTCTACTAGAAAAACTGCTCCATGATATCTGCTCCAGCTTCGTCAACATAGTCATCATCACTATCGGTGTCGTCGATGATGATGAAATTCTCTGGACAAGTGCAAACTTCATCTTCTCCAGTTGCGGGAAATCCCATAAACACTCTTAGCTTCTTCTTCAGATCATCATTCTTCTCTACTAGCGTTGCTATTTCCTCCTCATATCCATCGCGTGTAGACTTGAGTTCTTCCTCCAGTTCCGTGATTTTGGTCATGGCCTTCTTCAGATCCATCATGCCTGCACACATCTGGTTCTCCTGGCGTCGAATGTGCTGGTTTAACTCCTGGATGAAAGCTGCAATTGATCTGTCCTTCCTGGTGCTGATCATCTCCCATTACTCATCTTGGCGCCCACAAATCTGGTAGATAGTATCCTTAAGCTCCTTGTGGTAAACTTCTCCAATACGTCCCATGGTGATGTGGGCTGCCATGCTCTTTTCGAGACTCCAGGTTGGTGCATCAAAGGAAAACTCTATGGGCTAAGTGACGGGCATGAACGTCCTTCCTGGAACTTGAACTTGAATCATCCAGTGCTCCTCTTCAGGTAAAGTGCCGTTGTAAGTCCCGGTGAAGCTTGGTACTCCGATGTTCAGGTATCTAGTGACTTCCTTCAGGTGTCGTCCAAAGGGTGTATCTTCATCCGGTTGCGTGAACTTGTTCCTTGCATCCTCCATCCTAAAAGAGAGTAGAAAAGATGAGGAGTCAGAAATGAGAAGAGAGAGTAGTGATCTAGGGGACCAGACCTCAAACAGTCTGATCTTTGTGCATCAGTGTCATCCCTGGATCAGTAATGCTGACACGCACAGTACTTGAAGGATTTATAACAGAGTAGCAATCACACACTTATTACATCGAATGTCTCCAAAGAGAACTTATTACAATAAATATGGCTTAAGGCCATCTAATAACGATAACAGCGGAAGGCTTGGAAGATAAGTGAGTCCATCAACTCCAACGGGATCACTCAGTATAGAACCATGATCCTAAGGCGTCTTACTCGTCGTCTAAAAAGTCTGCAACATGAACGTTGCAGCCCGAAAATGGGTCAGCACATGGAATATGCTGGCAATGTAATACATAGAGAGTAATGAAAGAATAATGCTATACTGCATGCATATATGGCTTGGTGGAAAAGCTCTATGGTTACAGTTTTGCGTAAAGCCAGTTTTTCCCTACTGCAAAGGAATAAATTTATTTAACTATCATGGTGGTTGTTAAACATTGAGAATGGTTGATAGCATTCTCAATCCCAATTAAGTAACATCATCATTAAACAAACCCAACAATATTAATTAAAGTAACATGATGAGATTCACATGATAATCCAAGTACTAGATACTCAAGATGTCCATAAACGGGGACACGGCTAACCATGATTAGTTTGTACACTCTGCAGAGGTTTGCGCACTTTTCCCCACAAGACTCGATCTCCTCCATTGGGATTCTCGCACTACATGGTGTTTGAGAAAACGGATGACCGAGACATAGTCTTTCAGAAGCGCTAGCACCTTACGATCGGGTAGACAGTACCAACCTACATCCCCTACATCTGCTAGTCTACCACTGTAAGAGTTCGCACAACTTAGTCAACTATGCTAGAGCCCATAGTAGCTTGTGGCTGCACACGGAAGTTTCTAGCATGAATAATCTCATGATCCCTTTGAGCCTGGGTGGCGGTCCATAAAGAAAATAGGCAATCGTTGGAATACCCAGGTGCCTCAATCCATCCAGATGTGTATTAAAGTTGCCACCTTAAATAAACCATTAAATTAACAATCTCACATCTGTCATGGATACACTCACCCAATCCACGTCTACTAGCATAGCATGGCATAATAAGCAAACGTAGAGTAACTCCCAAGGGTTTAATAATAAAACAGGTAATAGGTACTACCTTGTCTACTTCCCAAAACCCACATATTAATCAAATCCTAATCATGCAATTGTTTGAGGATTGATCTAATGCAATAAAACTGGGTAGTAAAAGGGTATGATCAAAGTGTTACTTGCCTTGCTGATGATCCGCGAAACCTAGGGATTCGAAGTACCAAGCGGCGCAATCCAGGTACTCTATCGCAAACAAACAAGCATACAATAAGTACTCATCTAATGCAAAGGTAAAACTCAAATAAGAGATCTAACCAGAAAGTTCAACTTAAGAACTCCGGTTTGCAAAAAGAATCAAATCAAACGAAGCAACGAAAATCAAACGGCGAAAGAAACAAGCTTTGTTTACTAATCTGGATCTAAGTCAAATTTTACAGTAGCAAAACTTGTTTGAGTTGATAATTCGGAAGGAGGGTTTCGAGACGAAACTCTAGGCACTTGAATCGCCTGATTCCGATAAACGAGTGAAAAGTTATACTAAAACGAAAATCGGATCAGAAATTGCGATCAGAAAAATCGCGGAATAAATTCGAGAAAAAGAAAAACGATGAACAGATTAACGAATGAACGTTCGTTATCTAGATCAAAACGATGAACGCGGTCGTTAAAACGAACGAACGAGCGAACGCTCGCTAATTAACCTAAACCGACAAAAATCGATCTAAGAAAAAAATGGATCTAAAAAAACCGACGGAAAAACCAAACGGTTTTTTTCTAAAAAACGGCGGCGGCTCGGGTCAACCTCGGCCTGCGGGTCCGGCGGCGGCGGCGGCTCCGACTCCGGCGATGGCAGCGCGGGGCGGCGGCGGCAGCAGCAGGTGGCGACGACACGCTAGGGTTAGGGTTTGGGGGCGCGGGCGCGTGTGGGCTGAGGCGGCGGCGCGGCTTGGGCTGGGGGTCGGCCCTGGCGCGGTTTATAAAGACCCCGGCCAGGCAGAGTCCTGGCCGGTTACGGCCCAAGGTCGGTTCGGACTTTTTCTAAAAAAAACGCGCAGAAAATCAAACGAAAGAAATAATAAACGGACTCCAAAAATCCCGAAATAAATTTTCCCCGGCTTCTAAAATGAAGCCGGTTTAGATGAACATTTATTTGGGGCCTAAATGCAATTTTGAAAAACAAGCATTTTTCCTAAATTCAAATAAAATAGCAATAAAATCCAAAATAAAATCTTACTTGATTTTTTTAATTAAATCCTCAATATTTCTTTATTTTGGGAAAGTCATTTTATTCCCTCTCTCATATTGTTATAATTGAAATAATTGAAGATAAAATAAATAAAATCAAATGATCCTATTTCCAAAATTTGAGAAAGCTCAAATATGAAATTTATGAAATCCCCAACTCTCTCCGTGGGTCCTTGAGTTGCGTAGAATTTCTAGGATCGAGGCAAAATGCAATAAATATGATATGCAATAATGATCTATTGTATAACATTCCAAATTGAAAATTTGGGATGTTATACAAGTATAGGGGATCGCAATAGTTTTCGAGGGTAGAATATTCAACCCAAATTAATTGATTTGACACAAGGGAGCCAAAAAATATTCTCAAGTATTAGCAGCTGAGTTGTCAATTCAACCACACCTGGAAGACTTAATATCTGCAGCAAAGTATTTAGTAGCAAAGTAGTATGGAAGTAACGGTAATAGTGGCAAAAG
Organism: Triticum dicoccoides; assembly: GCF_002162155.2. Taxonomy (NCBI): domain Eukaryota; kingdom Viridiplantae; phylum Streptophyta; class Magnoliopsida; order Poales; family Poaceae; genus Triticum; species Triticum dicoccoides. The sequence goes on along the minus strand of NC_041389.1, from coordinate 221,640,408 downwards.
TAACAGTAGCAGTTTTGTAGCAATAGTAATAGTGGCAACAGAAAAGTAACGGAGCAAAGATCAATATGAAATGAACTCGTAGGCAATGGATCAATGATGGATAATTATGTTGGATGGCATTCATCATGCAACAGTTATAACATAGGGTGACACAGAACTAGCTCCAATTCATTGATATAATGTAGGCATGTATTCCGAATATAGTCATATGTGCTTATGGAAAAGAACTTGCATGACATCTTTTGTCCTACCCTCCTGTGGCAGCGGGGTCCTATTGGAAACTAAGGGATATTAAGGCCTCCTTTTAATAGAGTACCCGTCCAAAGCATTAGCACTTAGTGAATACATGAATTCCTCAAACTGCGGTCATCATCGGGATGTGTCTCGACTATTGTCACTCCGGGGTTGCCGGATCATAACACGTAGTAGGTGACTACAACTTGCAAGATAGGATCAAGAACACAAATATATTCATGAAAACTTAAAGGGTTCAGATCTGAAATCATGGCACTCAGGACCTAGTGACAAGCATTAAGCATAGCAAAGTCATAGCAACATCAATCTTAGAACATAGTGGATACTAGGGATCAAACCCTAACAAAACTAACTCGATTACATGGTAAATCTCATCCAACCCATCACCGTCCAGCAAGCCTACGATGGGATTACTCACGCATTGCGATGAGCATCATGAAATTGGTGATGGAGGATGGTTGATGATGACGATGGCAATGATTTCCCCTCTCCGGAGCCCAAGACGGACTCTAGATTTGCCCTCCCGAGGAAGAACATGGCTTGGTGGCGGCTCCGCATCGTAAAACGCGATGAATCCTTCTCTCTGATTTTTTTTCTCCCCAAACGTGAATATATGGAGTTGGAGTTGAGGTCGGTGGAGGTACAGGGGGCCCACAAGGACAGGGGGCGCACCCCAGGGGGGTGGCCGCGCCCTCCACCCTTGTGGTCAAGGTGTGGGCCCCCTTTGGTTGATTCGTTCGCCAATATTTTTTATTTATTCCAAAACTAATCTCCGTGAAGTTTCAGGTCATTCCGAGAACTTCCATTTCTGCACAAAAATAACAACATGGCAATTCTGCTGAAAACCGCGTTAGTCCGGGTTAGTTCCATTCAAGTCATGCAAATTAGAGTCCAAAACAAGGGCAAAAGAGTTTGGAAAAGTAGATACGATGGAGACGTATCAGCCGGCACCAGGCGACCGTGAAAGGCCCATCATTCTGGATGAAGACGATGAGGGGAAATGATGGTAAATGTGGTCGAGCTGGAGGTGGACGACAACAAGGCTATGGCTCCCCACCGCTCCAAGCACCTCTTGGGTCGCCACGACTAGGATGTATAGGGGCTTGTAAGGTTGATTTACCCCATCCCCAACCCCCTTGCACTCAAAATCCCCGTATGAACCCTAAAATCCATCAGTACTTCCTAAATCCATAATGTGGAGGACGATCCCCTTTCAAACCCCCACGTTCAACCCGATCCATAATGCTTGAATCAAATGTGGAAATCAAATCTGGAAATCGAAAGAGGGGACAAAGGGCTTACCTCCATTGCCGAACTCATGTCGATGCGGTGGTGAAGCCAGTGATCGACGGTAGTGCTCGCCTTGCAGTTAGTCACTCCACTGTTCGCTGTTGCTGGTGTGAGAGTGGGGAGACTGCCGAGAGGGTGGAGGGAGGTGAGTGTAATTATGTTGGCGCTTCGGGAAACAACGCGGCGTCTTGAAACTGCCTCCTTGCTTGCAGCCTCCGCCACCCCACATGCCTCGAGTTGCGTCGCTTGGGCGTGGCTATGAAAAAATGGCCGATTCAGCCGTTCCCCTCGAGCTAGACCTGGAGGTGTGACCTTGTCAACCAAACAACTCATTTCATACTGCACGGGTCTGGTTGTGCTTTATGTAGCCTACCAAATGCATCATAAGTAGTTGCCATCGAATCTTGCATAACTTGCATGCGGCTGAAGCAGTCATTGCTGCATTACCCACTGGATAGACCACTTACATCCTAACTCTGAGGGCCCGTTTACACCAACGGATACAAAATAGTGGAATTGAAGAAATCATAGGAACTGGATAGTTTTGGAGTAGCCAAAAGAGGAACTAAAACTAAAGGATTAGGCGTTCGAAGCTCATATAGAAGAGTAGCTAGAAGCAGTCCTCGCAGCATTTTTCTTGATTTAAGGGATGTTCGGGAGCTCTCTGGCTCTAGCCTCCATCGACTTCACAGGCAGAGCTGATTTGACCTATCGAACTCCATGGAGCCGACTTCATGGAGTGGCCGACCCCCATAGTGCAAAAATGAGAAGCTACACAAACCTGCCTCCAGGAAATCGAATGAGGCAGAGTTGGGCATTCTTATAGAAAAAATGACACCGCTAAGTGACCTCTGGACAGCCCCAACACGTCCTCACTCTCCGGCAATATTCCCCTACCCAAGCGCTACCAAACTCCACCGTCCACTTGTCAGAGCGACCTGGTCTTCAAATGCAAGTTGCGGCCCCCCCGACATCATTACCCTCCATGACTCTTGTGCTGTCATGGGTGCCCAGACTCCACTCCTCGTACACTACAGGTTTCACACTCCTCCCCTCTAGCTTTGTCAGCCGTCCAACTCCTCCGAGGAGCCCGAGCCTGCAAGCTTCTTACTCCTCCTTCGTGACACACTGTTCAGCCCCATCACGTCCTCTGCTCCAAACCCAACATGATGAACGGAGGTGGAACGCGAAGTTGCAGCCGTTGGATGAGGCAGCATGGAGCAATCACGGTGTTTCACAACTTTCCTAAGCTCATACTCTTTCACATCCAAACAGGCCTAATAATAGTTCATAGATTGAAAGTTAGGGTTGGAGATTAATGATGGTGATGATGATGATCCCGATAAACGAAGTGTTGGTGTTGTTGATGGTTTCGAATTCTCCCTTTGAGAGGGTAAGGATACTGAAGAAACAACACTCATGGAGTAGAAAAGTGATATGCCTTTGTTCCTCCTCGCATATGGCGGCCGGAAAATCCCGTAATATCATGGAGCAAGTTTTAGGGTTAAATAGGGCCATGGAGCACTAGAGGCATCCAGGAGGCCACTTGTGGGGCCCAGGCAGCCATACCTGTGTGAGCCTCACAAGTGGGAATAAATGCCCCTCGCTCTCTTCCCGCGTAAGTAACATTTATCCTTTTTCCTCTATCTTTTGGTCTTCAGAAAATATTTATCCTCATAGGTCCTTATTTTGCCCCTTTTCTAGAGATTTTCTGTAATCCCCTCTCGTAAATCATGTAGATTGAGAGGAAAAATCTATTAGAATTAAGCTATAATGTGTCAAAGATTGATAATAAACAATAATTTATAATGATAAAAATAGTAATGCAAAATGGACGTATCACACCTCAGAGAAAATTATTTTCATAGTTTTACTGAACTCTAAGAAGTCTCTTATGCCCTCTTCCTTGTTCTGGTGTAGAGTTTTTGCATGGATTACATTTCCAACTCAGCAATAGTAGTGGAATTGGTAGCCTCCACCATATGGCTAATATGGGGTTATGAAAAGCAAAGAACTTTGCAACCAAAGTAATGAGACTGGCAAAATGTGAAATTAAAGAAAAATGTCAACAATAAATTTTACCACAACAAGGCTGCAACTCAGGCTTGAAAACGTGCTTCTTCATGAACCACTACCCAAGCCGATTCTTGCACACGAACTTTCTACTACTGCCAACGCCTCCTATGGAACCCATCACCGTCGTAGAGTAGAATGGGAAAAGGGATTCTACCAAGTGAAACTCGGCCTTATTCTCTTCTATATCTGCCATGCCTTCAAGAACCGATGGCTCTGAAATACCATGAATAGGATTTAACTCACTTAATCAACTCATGCACTCAAGACATCATAGGAGACATGAAAGTTCATGGAGATAAATGCTAGGGTTCCGCCATCAATAGGGGTGCATGTTGAAATATGATACAGGTTTATTCTAGAATCCAAAGCTTTATAGCCATTACAAAAAAGAGAGGAACAAAAAAGAAGAGAGGTGGAGCAAATATATTTTGCCATAAAGTAAACAGCTCGCGAGCCTTGACACGGATCCGCCAAGTAAAGATCAATGTCTGCTACGAGCTCCTGTTAGTGCGAAGCGGTATGGGAAGTTGTAACCTGTTAGATGGAGGGTGGATGTTTGAGTTTGGATACTCAACGTTAACTGAATCACGCCCAAGTGTTGATATCTTCAGAGTGGAGCCTGATAGCTACCCCCTTGTCATTCCCTTCCTCTGAATCTCCTGCTTCTATCCATCACGAGTACATCTCTTCTCCCCTCTCAGTGGCAGAGACGACGAAGCCAGACTAGGACACACAACCACTAAGAATATAGAAAAAGGGAAACAATTGAAAAGAAGACACACCTCAAACGGAGCCGGTGTAACGAGAACGAAAACTTGATAACCCACAAATGATACAACCATGCAACAACTGGCCATGAAGAAACAAAAAGTGTGCTGAGATTTACGCCTTTAGTTGAAAGGCCATAAAATTTGGCTTGAAACCAAATGAAAATCAGTCAATTGATTTTTTTAGTAAAAGTGCTAATGTTCCTGCATACCGAAAGTTCTTTTAGAACCATCAGAATTCCAAAGTGATTCCGTATATATTGTGTGAATGAGGCCTTCACAGTATCATTTGTGTCGGGCTTCAAACCAGAAAATATATTTGCGAGACCTGCTATTCAGCACCATAAGCACCGATTAGCGCACCAGGTCATCCGCAATCTTAGCGGGTCGCGACCCAAATTAGCGCTCCATGTTGTCTCATTCACCCTGCTCTATGGCTAGTAAAAACAAGTCTCTACTATTTTAGGGGGAAAACCAACCTTTATTTTTTATAGATTAAAAGGTCGTACATTTCTAAAATGGTCCGAGACTTTGAGAAGTTCATGAACATGTAAGAAAATGGTATGAATTTTAAATGAGTTCATGATTTCAAAAAGAGTTCATGCAACAACAACAACAAAGCCTTTAGTCCCAAACAAGTTGGGGTAGGTTAGACGTTAAACCCATAAGATCTCGCAACCAACTCATGGCTCTGGCACATGGATAGCAAGCTTCCACACACCCTTGTCCATAGCTAGCTCTTTGTCGATACTCCAGTCCTTCAGGTCTCTCTTAACGGACTCCTCCCATGTCAAATTCGGTCAACCCCGCCCTCTCTTGACATTCTCCGCACGCTTTAGCTGTCCGCTATGCAGTGGAGCTTCTGGAGGCCTGCGCTGAATATGCCCAAACCATCTCAAACGATGTTGGACAAGCTTCTCCTCAATTGGTGCTACCCCAACTCTATCTCGTATATCATCATTCCGGACTCGATCCTTCCTCGTGTGGCCACACATCCATCTCAACATACGCATCTCCGTCACACCTAACTGTTGAACATGTCGCCTTTTAGTCGGCCAACACTCCGCGCCATACAACATTGCGGGTCGAACCGCCGTCCTGTAGAACTTGCCTTTTAACTTTTGTGGCACTCTCTTGTCACAGAGAATGCCAGAAGCTTGGCGCCACTTCATCCATCCGGCTTTGATATGATGGTTCACATCTTCATCAATACCCCCATCCTCCTGCAACATTGACCCCGAATACCGAAAGGTGTCCTTCCGAGGTACCACCTGGCCATCAAGGCTAACCTCCTCCTCCTCAAACCTAGTAGTATTGAAACCGCACATCATGTACTCGGTTTTAGTTCTACTAAGCCTAAACCCTTTCGATTCCAAGGTTTGTCTCCATAACTCTAACTTCCTATTTACCCCCGTCCGACTATCGTCAACTAGCACCACATCATCCGCAAAGAGCATACACCATGGGATATCTCCTTGTATACCCCTTGTGACCTCATCCATCACCAATGCAAAAAGATAAGGGCTCAAAGCTGACCCCTGATGCAGTCCTATCTTAATCGGGAAGTCATCGGTGTCGACATCACTTGTTCGAACACTTGTCACAACATTATTGTACATGTCCCTGATGAGGGTAATGTACTTTGCTGGGACTTTGTGTTTCTCCAAGGCCCACCACATGACATTCCGCGGTATCTTATCATAGGCCTTCTCCAAGTCAATGAACACCATATGCAAGTCCTTCTTTTGCTCCTTATATCTCTCCATAAGTTGTCGTACCAAGAAAATGGCTTCCATGGTCGACCTCCCAGGCATGAAACCAAACTGATTTTTGGTCACGCTTGTCATTCTTCTTAAGCGGTGCTCAATGACTCTCTCCCATAGCTTCATTGTATGGCTCATCAGCTTTATTCCACGGTAATTATTACAACTCTGAACATCCCCCTTGTTCTTGAAGATTGATACTAATATACTCCGTCTCCATTCTTCTGGCATCTTGTTTGCCCGAAAAATGAGGTTGAAAAGCTTGGTTAGCCATACTATCGCGATGTCCCCGAGACCTTTCCACACCTCAATGGGGATACAATCAGGGCTCATCGCCTTGCCTCCTTTCATCCTTTTTAAAGCCTCCTTCACCTCAGACTCCTGGATGCGCCGCACAAAACGCATGCTGGTTTCATCAAAGAGTTCATGAATTTGAAAAAAGGTTCATTAATTTTTTTTTAAAACACTCTTTTGAAGAAATATTCATGGAATATTAAAAAAGTGCAACACACAAAAAGTTGAGAATTCAATAACTGTTTATGAATTTTTGAAAAGTTCATAATATCAAAAGTTATTTGTTTGGACAAATTTCATGAATTAAAAAATAAAATGAAAATGCATGAGTTTTAAAAAGATCAGGGAGTTTAAAAAGTTGAGGATTTTAAAACATACGAAAACAAACGAAAAAGCAAAATAATAAAATCATCCTGAAACTTTTAGAAGGCTCCGAAAACCAACTAGGCAAAGGACTACCATGGGCCGGCTCACTTAGAATCTAACAAAACAAGAATGGTGTGCGCTTGGTACAGATTTGTTAGTCTTAAGCGCTAAATAGACAATTCCTCTATTTGCATTGCTAGAACTTGCGATAGTATCAAAGATTGGGCCACAAAGCTGTAAATTTGATGATTTTGGCCCTTCAAGCCTAGCCTGGATCATTGTGCCCTCGACATGAAAGATTTTCTTTTGACCACGAGCAACGCGGAGAGGTCCTATGCAACACCTTATGTGCCACAAGGCTAGCCAGTGCTCATGCGCCTGGTATGTTGGGCCGTCCCATCAAATGCAAGTGATCGATCGACCGATTGCCCTCGACATGCAGTTCGCTCGATGCTTGGTTGCTTCGCTCGGTCGTCCGTTTGACCTTGACCATAGACCCTTTGACCCAGGGATTGTTGACTTTTCAAAAAAACATAAATTTGGAAATGATCGTGAATAAAAAATTATTTCATGAATTCTAAAAAAGTTTGTGCATTAGAACAAATTCATGAATTAAAAAAATATTAGAAATTTTTCAAAAAACATGAATCTAAAAAAAGTTTATTGGATTGGATAAATTTCACGAATTTGAAAAAAGTTCGTGCATTAGAAAATTTTCATGGATTTGAAAAATTATTCATGCATTTTAAAAATCACCGATTTTAAAAAGGTTTGCGAATTTGAAAAACGTTCATGCATCACAAAAGTTTCATTGATTTGAAAATATAATCATGAATTTGAAAAGTTTCATGAAATTCAAAAAAGTTCACGATTTGAAAATATTTCACTAAAATTTTAAAATCAGTTCACAAATTTGAAAAAAAAACACTAGAAAAAGGTCATCGATTTGACAACATATTCATGAATTTCAAGAGAGTTAACTTATTTGGAAAAAAAGTTCACGAAATTTGAAAATAAGTTCAGGTGTTTGAAAAAAAACACCCATTTTAAAAGATTGTGAATTTGAAAATGATCGTCCATTTAAGAAAGTCACTAATCTGACAAAAAAACCTGAATTTGAAATAAAAAATGCCAAGAATGCAAAATATTTTAAAAAGCAGAAGAAAAAAGTAGAAAAACTAAAATGGAAAACAAAAACCCAGATGGAAAACCGAAAAAAGGGAAGAAAACCAACTAGATGCTTCCAAAATCATAATACACGAGCGTCTGAAAAACTGAAAGCACGCTATGTATTGTTTGACGTGTCCTCCTAAACCGCGCCTCGGCACCCCTTTATAGAACTGGCGCTCACGCAGCCGCGCACTTGGGCCGGCCCAACACGCTCGCCCGCTCTCCGGTCGCCGCTTCGTTCGCTCGCTGGGCTGGCCGCTTCCTTCGCTGTTCATTCACGATTGAGCGGTCAACTGTTAACTATTTACCGTTGACTTTTGAGGGGAAAAAAGGTATATCTGAATAAAAACCGTAAATTTGAAAACAGTTTGTGAGTTTGAAAATAAGCACAAAATTTTACGAAATTCATGAGTTTGAAAGAGTTCATGGATTTAAAAAATCATGAAAATTCCGAAAAGTTCATGAGTTTAAAAAAGTTTATGAGTTTGAAAAGTTCACGAATTGAAGAAAAGTTCAGTTTTGTTAAAAAGGTTCACGAATTTAAATAGAGCAATGCTACATTCACGCAAAGTTACGCGGGTTTACGAAGGGATTGCCCAGTTGGCGTTTTTTCATTGGAGATTGGAGGGAAGGAGGGACCCACCCCCGTTGAAATCAAGGGGGTGAGAGGATTAGAAGGAACATTACGTAGGTTATTCGTAACAGTTTCGTAGGTGGAGCATTATTGATTTAAATAAGTTCAACGAAAAGTATAGCAAAACTAAAGAAAGATCAGATATTTGCAAAATGTTGATAAAAATTGGAACAAAGTAGTAAAAATTGAGCTATTAGCGATTATTCAAAGTCGTAATGGTATAAATTATTGGTCAATTCCACTGATTCTTCTTTCCCGTTCCTTCACTGGCTATAGCGCCTTACCTCTTCTGTGACTTGTCCTGAGATGAGAAGTATCAAAAGTGCCGGGGTTTGGGTTTATGTCATGCTAGACTCACGTTTCTCGTTCTTACGCCGGATCCGCGACCTTACAAGGATACACAAGCTGGTGAAGGTTTCGGAGAAGCAGCAAGCTGTTCGGATTCAAGTTAGCTTTGAGCAGGCCTCGGGCGAGGAAATGCTTTGGCTGTCCCAGGAGATAGTCGGCTCAGGGGCTTTTGGGCGGAGCCAAAGTGGTCCACATACGTACCATTTCCATCATCACAAGATCCAGAATTCGGCAACTTAGCCTACTAAAAGATCAGTTACAAGAGCACAATGCTTTTTGTGATGGAATTTCTTGAAACATAACTCACTTCACTTATAATCGAATTTGGAAAAGGGAGACTAGCTGCTGCAATAAATCAAGAAGAAAGCACTAACCTCATCACCATAGAAATCCCACCTTCGCTGAAAAAAAGTGGGCTGGATAGCTGTCCGGGCCAGGGGCCTTTCAGGGTACATCTTAAAAAGGTCACACTTCAGAACCAGTAAAGGGCGCAGTCAATTGCTCATTCATTGCCTGAGATACTTTCCGAGGAACTGTCGACAGAACGAACATCCTCCATTCTTTCAGTACCTTCACCAGTATAGAGATGTTTAAAGAACTCATTCGTCATCCCACTCATCTCCTCTGAAGGGACAACGAAGGATTGTCTGAAGTAGGACCTATTCGTAGCTCATTTCAAATGGGCCAAAGAAACTAGGGCCACAGACCCCCCCCCCCCTGTTTAAAGCGGAACAGCAATAGCGAAAGTAGGTACAGTAACGGCGCAATTCCTAAAAAAAGAATCAAAATAGAGAAATTTAGAGTGCTGCGAATTTCCTTCTTTTGATAATGCTACCCACACAGTCACGGCTCCTATCCGGTCACCGGGTTAAACAATTGATTCCTCTCAACGCATCCCCGCGGTAAAGAGCTCATAGAGATCTAAACTCATGGAAGGGCCCGGCCAGCAAACGAGATCTCTTACATCCAAAGGACCATGCCAATCGAAGATGAACCATTCACCGAGCCGAGTATGTGCAAGACAAAAGTTCAGGAATTTGAAATACTTAATGAAATTTCAAGAAATATTCATGAATTTTAAAAGAGTTCATAAATTTGGGAATAGTTTACGAATTTAAAAAAAGACAAATTTATAAATATGTCACACATTTTAAAAGGGGAAAATAAAAACAAAAACAAAAATCGGTTCATAAAAACTCAAAAAAAAGATCGAAGCTTCCTAAAAACTAGGATGAACTTGTACCTGCTTACAAGGGCCGACCCAATCAAATCAAAGTGTGTGCGCTTGGTACGCTCATCAGCATAATCCTCCTCGTCGAACGACTCAACATAATGCTTGTAAATGTATTTCATGTCTGAATCCATTGCTTCAAAGAAAAGATAAAAAAATTAGCACAAACATTTCACCAAACACTTGTCGGGCATGGTAACACCCGTAGGGGCGGATGGTAATTGCGTGGCGAACGGACAAGAGGTGTGGACTAGTGACGTGGCGACCAGGTAGAACGGCAGAGGTCACACGAGTTTGGAAAGGGCTTGCCGGGCGGCCAAGGTGGTAGAGCGACATCATCGACGAGGAAGAAAGTGTACTCCCTCCTTTTTATTTACTCTGCATATTAGATTTGACTGAAGTCAAACTTCATAAAGTTTGACCAAATTTACAGAAAAAGAATAAACATTTAAAATAACATCTATATGATGTGAAAGTATATTCAATAATGAATCTAATTGTATTGATTTGTTATTTTGTATGTTACTATTTTTGTCTATAAACTTTGTTAAAGTTTACAAAGTTTGACTTTGACCAAAACTAATATGCGGAGTAAATAAAAACGAGCGAGTATGTAGGAAAGAGCAAAGAGATAAGGATGCGAGGTCCAAATGAGGTTTTGGGTGGGGTCAGGATATTGGAGTCCTACATGACGGCGGTCCAGACTCGTGTAAACTTTTCCTGTTTTGCTTCCGGTTTACGAGAAAGCGGACAAGTGGACCAGTGTGGAATGGTGTTTAACGGCAAACTGCATGTGTCCTGACAGCGTGGTCCGGACGTATGGCGATTTAATGATCCACTTCGAGGATGCCCTATAGTGATTTCTGTCGCAGGTGATCCGAAACGATGCAAAGGATCTCGGGCAGGCTGATCCGCCCTTCCGACCTTGATGGTATATGCACACGGACACGGGAATGGTTCCGTCAAAGACATGCGCCCGAATCTAGGTCAACGATGGCTGGAGCGTGTAACGACACTGCAACTTTGAAATGGATGCAAAGGATTCATCAAACAGAAAAGAAAAAAGTGCATATGCCGTAGCACAACTATCTTGGGGATTTCTTTTCAAGCTGTTTTGGGTCAGCGACCACCATGCAGGAACACGATGCATGATGCTCAACGGCTTAGCCTTTTGAACGACCTCCTATCTTGACTTTGTCGATTCTTGTTACAACCTCATGTGCTCTCTGCTTGGCTGCTCGAACGAACCCCATTTGGAACGCAGAATTTCGCAGGACCCAAGCTGCTCGATTCCTACCAAGAAATCGTGAAGATAAGATATGGCATCACGTCAACTCATCAAAAAAGAAAAAGATATGGTTCCACGTTCCAAACGGAGATCACGCTAGAGATGCACATGGAGAAGTCTCGGAGTCCGGTCCACCGGCCAACCACCCGCCGCATCAGGACTGCGTCACTGAACGCACGATGCGACCTGCACCGACCACCGCCTCGGACTGCATTGAACACACGCACTTTCACCAAGAAACAAAGAACCATGTTATTACCGTCCCTTGTTTGGTATTGGTTTTAGACAATCTACAATCGGACTTGTCAAATCCGGCTCCTACACGTTCGTGAGCGCACCCACGGGTAGCATCTGTCGGACCTTTATATGTTGCGTCGTACACTCACGTATCTCAAATGCCGATAGTTACATCCATGTAATTCATGCACGTTGATCATACGATACAAATTGTCTTAATTCAGCAGTTTGAAATAAAACAAAGCAAATTATAGTTCAATAAACCGGACATGTCAAACTGAAATCAATGTCCGAGCGTGGCCAATGGCTTCGGATCACTAGCCGGGCTCCTGCTCCGAGCGGAATGCGTCCTGCTCCAGGCGGAATGCGTGCTCGTCCTGCTCCGCCTGCATCCGGGTTGCCTTCTCCACCTGCATCCTAGCCGCATTATCCGCTGTCGTTGTCGTTGCCACTGCCGCCCTCGCCGCCTCGTACTCTCGACAGTCGTGGACCTCTTTCTTCTTGTTCGTCACTTCTTTGCATGCTCATCCAAGAGGATTTCGTCCAACAACATGATCTTCGCATCCTCCGTGTCCCGTACGAGTCGCAATCTCTCCTTCTCAAGCTCAATCTCACCAAATGTCTTGAGGCGTGTTTGGTTCAAGTTTTGAACAGTAGCTGCAATGCATACACTTCTCAACCCAGCCTGAGGAAAAACAACCCCAAATGCGTCATCTGCAAGTTGTTTGATTGCGTGCATCTAGGGTCCCTGCATTAGGTAATACGCAAGTACACTTTGTTTGGTTTCCTGCATTGGCCCAAGCGGTACATGAACACGGCGTTTGGTTGCATACGACGTATATGGTGTGCTTACCTTGTACCCTAGTTGGTGAGCTTACCCACAATGATCACACTTAGCACACCAACGTCACAACACAACAATGTCGATGAACTGGGCGAAGATGATGAAGTTCTTCAACTTCAGCCCAAACTGACGATCCACCTTAGCACCTTCCACTTTGACACCTCCAACCTTACCATTGTCAACACTGCTGCCTCTGTGCTTTCGCACCCAGTCGGAGTAACCTTATTCTGCTGCCTGCCTAGTCTTGAACCCTCTATGGCTGCTGTTGCTATACGATGCCACTTGTGCACTGGCTTCTTCCCATGAACTGTAAACCCCTGGAGCCTTACCGATGAACACGGCATACCACTTGCCCTAGCAATGCACAAGAGCAAGAGTTGAAGCAGCAAATCAATGGAGCACACAATTAGCAAGCAAAGTAGCACACAAACAACAATGGAGCAGAAGAGAAGAAGTAAAACATGCATGATCATACGGCATAGCAAGTTCTACCTAGCACTACCATGGTGTTATCATACCACCACATTCAAAAAAGGGTATCGTCCTACCACCACAAGTTCACCATCATCGTGAGGGGTTAGTATGTACCACCTCACCAAAATATACAGGCCATCAAATAGTTTTCAAGCCCTAACTACACAAAATGTACGTCGTCATCGTCATCGTCGTCGTCATCGCCACCGCCATCGTCGTCGGGGATCATGCACGCTCACAGGCAACACTACTCTAATAGTAGTGCTTGCCCAGCCAGCTCTTGAGCCACAGCACCCTGTGAGCGTCTGCCATGGCAATGAACCCAACACCCTGAGCCTTGTTGTCAAGCAGGTGGCTGAGAGCTGCCATAAGAGCCTCGTCACTGAAGCCACCCTAGGTCATCACAACACCATACAGGTCAGGGTGGACGTCGAGGGGCTTGCACTCCCTGATGGTTGTTGCCACCTCCTTCACCGCCTCAGTCATGCTGCAAAAGACATCGATCTCCTCCTCCATCAGGCTTCCTCTCTTCCTCTTCCTATCATGGACAGGGTCAAATGGCTTGTCGAAGGGCTTCTTGAAGGGCTTGTCAGGGCCATCAAGGACCTTGACATCCGGGGTCCCAGGGAAGTCTGGCATGGGAGAACCAAGAGGCTCCCTCGAGCCCATGGCATGCTTCCCAGTTGCCAGCCTGAAGGAGAAGATGTGTTGCATCTGGCTGTAGTTCTATATGGGTGTTTTGAGGAACTCAACGTCTATTGGGTGGTCCTAAGAAGTACAAGTGTTGTTAGTTGCGATCAGGAGTATGCAATGGTGGACAGTATGAAAAGAAAGAGGGCTGTGAGCTAACCGCGACATGGCCGGCATAGTGCTCTGCCTCCAGAACTATGGAGCAAGTGTTCTCATCCCATGAGGCGCCGCTAAGGTCTCTCGGCTTGGACACTTGGATCCATCGACCTCTCCACTTCCTCAGGTGGTTGTACACCTGGGTGGCGGACACCTCCTGCCCACAGAACTCAAACACCTGCTTCACAATGGTGTTCAAGTGCACCTCCTTGAAGCCCTTGTCAAACCTAACTCCACTAGAGATGAGCTCACACATCTTGTTTAGCACGAATGTGGGCATGAAAGGCTGCCACTTCATGTTGTTCGACCTACCATCCTTCTTTGCCTTTGTTGTTGCTACCTTGAGTGCAGCGGTAGCAGCAGCAGAAGGAGGAGTTTGCTTAACGAGCACTACTGGCACATAGACAGAATTAGACGCGAACACCTCTAAATCAGGTGCCATCTCGGACATAGGTTGCGAGTCCTCGACAAACGATGAAGCAAACTGGCTGTCGGACAGGACAAGGGCCTGACTAAGATCTTGTGTCTGCGTGGTCAGGTCCTACAATCATAGCACGCATTGACAGTAAGCATAGCACACAACATACCAGACAATCCAGGAAAGCAGGAGCATACATGCCAAGCACATGCTTCATCACTATCAAACTAAGCACATGGTTCATCGCTATCATACTAACCATTTCGGACAATCTATGAGCAGGAACATACATCTACAACAAACAACATGCTACAAATGGACCACCAATAGCTACAAATCATAGATCTAAGCACGAATCAACACAAGCACAAGGTTCAACTTCAAACTCTACTACTAATCTAGCCTACCACATGCTTGAACATCTAACCCTACCACAAATTGCAACCGCAGCATAACAATCAACCCTATGAGCTCATAGATCAGAGCACTAATCAACCATGCATCTACATCAAACCCTAGATGTAGCTCAGATCTAGCTAGAAGGAATAGAGAGAAAGGGGGATTGAACTCATAGAGGCCATGGCTACAACTCAAGGACCGGGGAGGGGACAGTCGTAGATCACCGCCGGCAAGGACCGCCGACGTCGTGGACCGCCGGCCGATGAAGATGCGCCGCTTACCTGCTTGTCGGTGCCGATGCGCGTCAGCAGGAAAGCTTGAAGGGAGGGAGAATGGTGGCGGGAGTTGGGGTGGTGAGGGAGGGGCTAAATAGGGGCGGACTCGGCGGGAGGTGAGCCGAAATCCTCCCGCCGATTTTTCGGCGACGCGGACGAGCTCGCGCCATCTCCCTGGTCGCACGAAGAGAGAAGCGCGTCGCCCGAGCCAAGCTCGTGAGCTACTGTCGATTTGGGTGTTTCCCCTAGGACTGGCCTGGAGGTGCTTTAAGTTTTGTGCCATGCGGGCCGCACAGTAAACGCAGGCAACCAAACGGGTCAATTTCTTCCCGCGCGGGCCAAGTTGGGCCATATGCTGGCAACCAAACACGCCCTTGGCCTTCTTGAGTTCCTGTTTGATCGTCGCCTCTTGCTTCTCCAACTTGATCTTCTCACTTTCAATTTTCAGCTTCTTCTTCGCTCTCTTCCGTTCCCACTCCATCCTCTTCTTTTGCGCATCCAACACGAGTTTGTACCTCTCCTCTTGTTCTCCCTTACCGAATAAATGCCCATCCATGTGGACGACATTTTTGTAGCCACGGTGTCACGGGAGGCCCGTGCCTTCTCCCACTTGTTTCCCATGACTTGTCGGTTATCCTTTGGCATGGTGGCTCTTCCATTCGGGACGACAACATCGTCCTCTTCATCGTCCAACCCAATTGATTTGTGGGAGACTGAGCCATCATTCCTCTTCTTGCTGGACTTGAGATCGGCTACAAGTTGTGTCCACTTCGGCTTGCCATTCAATATGATCCAACAATGGCTAAAAGCAAATGACTTCTTCTCCACCTCGTGATACAAAGTGACCGCCACCATCGTCTAGCAAACAACATATGTATGAGCACGAGAATGCAAACATAAGAAGCATATGCAAATGATGGCCTGATGAAGCAATTGAGCTTCCGTGAGTTGCCACTCCCATCCCACTTTGAGAGCGTTTGGTCACTTGTGAGTAGTAGCCGACATACTTGTTCACCTCTCCTTGAATGATCCCCATCGATGTTGGAGAGATGCCACATTGTGGGTGGTCACGATAGGATGCGGCTCCACATACTCTTTTTGTTCGTGATACTCCTTTCAAATCTTCTCCCAATACTTGTTCCCCTTTTGCTCGGTGTCGCATATTGAAACCATTGTTGTGGCCAACCAAGTTGTGACCAACAAGATGTCCTCAAATTTAAGAATTCCTGACCTCTTGCCTTCGTCATCTTGCTCTTCTTCTTCTTCTTGCTTGGATTGGGATCAGATGTTGTCCCAACTGTAAATGTGGTGGTACCCTCCAATTCGTACTCCATTTCGGTCGGATCTTCATTGTCAATTATCATATTCGACAAGAACGCCTCCTAGATGATCATGGTTTGTGTCGGGGATATACCCCGCGGCGTAAACCAGCCGGAAGTTTAACCCGGCCGGACTTGGCGGTTTATCTGATGACCCCGCTGGCACTTGGCGATTCACCGGGCGACCCGTTTGGACCTGGCGGTTCACGACTCATTGGTAACCCGGCAGGTGGGTGCGAGGAGCGACAAGACCTGGTGGCCCAACGGGCGGTTCATGAAGGCCGGTTCATACTATGGTGGGCCGGTTTAAGAGGAAAGGCAGGAGGAATATTTACCTTACAAGGAGTTAAGACTAGGACTTGTATCCGGTTTGTATTAGAGATAGACTAGTCCTAATCCTAATAGGACTCCACATGTAAACCGCCCCTTCAACATATATAAGGAGGGGCAGGGCTCCCAAAAGAGGGAGAGGGAAGAAGAAACAATCTTAGGGCTAGACACAAAGAGGAGAGCCGGTTCACGGCGACTCCCACGTGATGATAATGAGACCTAGCCTCAAACAGCATGTAGGGCTATTACCGGATGATGTTTCCCGGGGCCCGAAGCTGTCTAAATCCTTGTCTTGCGTGTTGATCCGCCCTGCGTCTCTCGATTCCGCTCAACCCCTCTCAAACTACCACATAGATGCGTTGACCTCACGACTAAGTCCTCACATTAGGACATCTGACGTGACAATTCCACGACAGTTGGCGCCCACCGTGGGGCTTGCGCACGGTGGTGTTGAGCTCTTGGAGGGACCTTTCACAGGGTTTCGAGAAGTTCACAGCTTTTCGGATGAAGAAGAACCAGTTTGAAAGGATCTACATCGTCTCCATGGCAAGCAGCCGGAACGACGTACAAAATTTGAGTTGAAGAAAAATTAGGGTTGCATGATGCGCGTCGCTGTGATCAGACGATCCGTCAAAACCAGATCAATTTTCAGTGTATCGCCGAGACGGCAAAAGTTCTCCGCTGCAATACCTCATACGTGGCCACCGAGTCGCTTTAGGACAGATTATTGTTTTTTATTCTCTGATAGGAGACTATGCGCGAAGTAAATCGCATCCAGGGCAGCTGACGAGAGTAAAAGTAATCAAAAGTTGAAGCTGATCGTGATGGCAACAAAAGGACTAGAGCAACAGCCCTCGATTTGGATTTACACAGGAAGGTTATAAAAAAAGGGAGTGGGGCCACGACGGGAAGTGGATAACGCCACGGAGTCGGTCTCCGCCGCGGAATCGCCTCGAGCGCCTGCTGCCTCCGTAGCCGAGACGAGGAGCAGCATCTTCAACCAGCCGTCCGCGACCCGCCTCGCCTCCGCTATCGTAGTTCTGCTATGGACGGTGCAGTTTTCCGCCGTTACGGCATCAAGCCGGCGTCCCCGAGCTGCCTCCTCCACCATGGCTCTTCGCTGTCGCCAGGACTCCGTGCACCGCCCATACTCCACCGCCACCAGGGTGCCTCTGTTCCGTTTTACATCAGGTCAAGGACCACCTCATCGGTTCAGCCTTGGCTGCCGCCCCGGCCCTGCCCCGGTCGGCTCCGGTGCGCCCGGCCGGCTCACCGTTCCTCCGTCCGTTCCTGGCGTGGCCCGATGTCCTCTTCTCCGCTGCTCCTAATTCGGGAGTCAAGGACCTTCATAGCCCGTCAGGCTGGAAAACTATTAAACAAAAAAGACCTGAAGATTGTGAATGGATCTGAAGTATTGAGAAAATTTGAATGGACCCGAGGATCAGCCGTCTCTATGGCTGGCCCAGCCCTTCGCCTCTGCCGTGGGTCGCCCCTAAGTTGATGAAGGACTGCCTCAAAACGCTTGCAAGCCGCCGGCGGGCGCCGAGCTGCTGTGGCCCTTGTTACTGAACCGCCATGCTATCTCGTGCTTTCCTCGAGCTGCTGCGGTGACGTTTCCTCCGTCGCTTCGCGCCGTCTTTGGGTTGCCGCGCCCGCGGCTCTGCCTTGCTGTCTTGGCCTGTCGCCCCTTCACGTTCTACCTGGTCTTCGCCTCCAGCAGTGGCGTGAGCCGCCTGATGCTCCTTTGGTCTTCTGCTCTGCTCCGCGCACACGCAATCCCGACTCGCCCATCTCCACTGAGTTGTCGTCATACTACTTCTAATATTGGTGCATGCGTGAGAAAAAATCAAGCGAAGGAGAGTCACTGGTTCCTTTGTTTCTTTTCTTTGGTTTTTGTTGTGGCCATTGCTGCTTCCATGTTGATCAAGACAAGTCACGTCAACTACTGGGAGCACTACTTAATCCACGTGAAATCAAGGATACTTTACCCCTTGGTTACTAGAGCTACTACTGTTGCAATTGGTCCAGTAATAGTAGCGCTATCACATCTTGAAACTACAACCCTGCCACCCACGTGAAGGGCCAAGCGCCAACGGGTATAAAAACTGATATTACTAGTACTCCTACATGGGAAGGACAAAGATCGTCCGGTCCCTGCACGGGCGACGAGCGGCTCACGGGAAATAGTGGTGGCTGATCAAAGATAGTGCCTAGCTCCAAGTCGCTCCTGCTCTACTTCGCCGGGGCTCTCTTGCTGCAGCCCAAGTCGCCGCTGGCCGGTCAAAGTCGCCGCAAGTAAAAACAACCAGGTGATATCCGTCCGGTTTATTTCAGGATATATTAATTTTTGTATGAACAATTACTATCTTGCGATACTTTTTGATGCAGGACAATTGTTCATAACTAATGAGGTGTTATATTACGGTCACTGTGGCCGACTCGCCCGTCCACGCCGTTTTCCAACGCCACGAACGGATCGCCCGTCCACCCGTGAGACCGGTTCACGCATCCACGCCGGTTTACAACGCGGAGGACAACTTGCTAGTTTGCACCCGCTTACAAACGTCGTGGCCGGTTTATCTGTCTGCTCCCGCGGTGATTCACCCGTGAGGGATTTCAGTTTCACCTAGGGATCATCAACTTCATGGCAGATTATTTATGGCCTAAACGCATCAGGTGATATCCATCTAAAATATATTTTATTAGCACATACTATTTTTTTCAAAAGAGCAGTTTATCTTTGCCTTGGTCTGCGATATTGTGTATGCAGGACAATTGTTCACTGCAAAAGCTATGGCCATGTCAGGGATGTATAGCTCGCGCCACCATTATGCGCTAGCATCTGGCCACACCATCAAGCTCGATGAACATATCTGCGAGCCGTCATTCTGCAGACCAGTTTATATCTACATGACGAGGCCGAACCGCCTGATCGACTCGCCTGTGCGCACTGACTTACAATGCCGCGGCCGACTCATCTATCCGAGTTGCCTCTGATGTTGCGGTCGTCTTTGTCGTCCGTCTCTCTCGGCCTGGTCTACATCAACATACTGGGTCGCATTTGTCTGGATGGGCTGTTTATTGAGTATGAACAAGTCACTACTTGGGAAACCCGGTTTTTCTTCCAACAAATTGGAGGCAAATTATCATATATTATCAGCCGCCGTCTGCACTGGATGTTTCAATGGGCAGGCGCACAAGTCGCCGCTACTACATTTTGGTTAACTTCAAACAGCCAATTGGAAGGAACCATTGGCCGAGTTGCTGACACGGCTCATACGGGATCATTTATAACCCGCTGCAGTCACCTCAACCTTCTGTGGATTCATATCATGCTATCAACACCAATGATATACAAGTTATGCCGGTTTATATGACGGTCAAATATGGAGAATCTCAAGCCAACTCTTCGAGTCACCTTGAGACTCGGGGGCTACGATGATATGACGCAACAAGTCTTGCCAGTTTCAGCAAATTTAAAAACCACAGGACAATGGAGGCAAAGATAACCCGGTCCCGAAGGCTACTGTTATTTGAAGGCCGTCAGAAAATTTCCGGCTTAGAAAGTATATGACAATTACAAAATCTCGGCTCAATGAAGAAGTTCCGGGTCATCAGAAAAGATTCCGGTTTAGAATCCGGCTCAAGGGAAGCCAGTCTCACTGAAGCTCTCAAATCCGGTTTAAGAATTTCCGATTCAAAAAGGAATTAACTTCTCAAGTTCAGTTTAAAGGCCGTCAGAAAATTTCCGGCTGAAAATGAAGATTCCGGTTTAAAATCTGGTTCAAGGGAAAGATATCTCCCACAAAGCTTTGAAGCTCTCAATATCCGGTTTAACATCCGGTTCAAGAAGGATTTATCTCTTGCAAAAAGTTAAAAATTACCGAAGAGGACTTGCTGCCATGATGCGCGGTTCAAACATGGGTATCCTGCCTTATTGGCCTAACATATTATTGATCACATGGGGGCTTCTGCTTCATAAAGCGGGGTCTCTGTTCTTTTTTACATCATGTGTGGTTACACGAAGGTTTTGTCTTAAAGCGGCCTCCGGTTTACCTCTTGGGTTAGCTTTTCAAAGCACCATGTTATGTCACTTGGGGGCTTGGTCATGTCCGAACCAATGCAACACCTCTTGATAGGCGAAAGCCACCAGATCACTTGGGGACATGGTCAAGTCTGAACCAGTCACGCCTCTTGATCGGCCTAAGGCCACAGAGTCACTTGGGGGCTTGGTCGAACCCGAACCATTGCCACGCCACTTGATCGGCATAATGCCACGGTTTCAGTTGGGGACCTGGCTGACTTGAACCATAGCTACACCTATTGGGAGCTTGGTCGTGTCCGACCATGGTAACACCATCTGATCGGCTCAGTAAAGCCTCCTTTTTTGCAAACGGTTTTATCATTGCCTTTTGCTTCAGTCTTTTTCTTAAATGACTATTATTTTTGTTGCGTTTTTTTAAACCGACATTGTTAATCCGGTTCGACTGTCAATTACAAATTGGCGGAACACGGTCAAATCTTAATCCGGAGACTATCTGCCCGGTTTGATTTTATGTTACCATCTTATTATGGAATAAACCGGTGTTCATTAACCCGGCTTGACTTTCAATTACAAGTTGTCAGTACATGATCAAATCATAATTCGGAGACTATCCGCCCGATCTGGTTTGACTACGAGTCGCCAGTATTATGTATGGTTAAACCGGTGTTTGTCACAACCCGGTACGGTTTTATCATAAACCGGCAAAGTATGAAAGGAATTATTATTACTCAAGATTGGGGTTATCACTCTTACTACAAAAAGTTGGTAAACCAATGATGTGATTCAATGTCACAGGTATGATATGTTCATATTTGATTATCCTTAAGTGCAGCCTTGGTTATAAACCCGGGTTATATGTTGAGCATTATGACCCGTCCGGCGATAAACCGCCAGGACATTTTAAACTTGTTGTATGCAGAAACAGGTTGAATAAAGCATAATTATAAATCACCGATGGTTATTAATCCGGCCTGGCTTTAAGACGATAAGTCGCCAGTCTATGAGGAGAAATTGTCCGGTGTTTATTAAACCGGCCTGGCTTTGAACTATAAGTCGCCAGTATATATTTGGATTGCGCCATTGGAATCATGCGCTTATAAATGATTGGGTTATATTATTCAAATAGCCAAACTTGGCTGAATTTTCATTATGATATTGGATGAATTTTTCATACCGGATTATATTATCTTGAATAGCCAACATGGATGGATTTTTATTATGGTTATTAATATTATGATTGAGGTTTTCAAAGTCGCTTTAGCGCAATGGATATTATTTTATCGATGAATATGATTTATTCTGCAATGGAAGGAATAGTCCCGAGTCGCTGCAGGCTTACGACCCAGCACTTGGGGGCTATATTATTTAAGTTGAGATTACATCAAATATGCAAGTCTCATGTCGCTGCAAGCATGCACCATGACACTTGGGGGCTAATGCAAAGTCATTTTTTGCTCATATTATTGAAGACCCGACTCATCACATTATAATGAGCTGGACCTAGGGGGCTACCAATTGCTCCTGTCAAACAATTCAAGGTAATATGGATATAAGGGAGAAACATCTTCAAACCGGCTGCATATGAGATGAGTATTTCAAGACCGATATTTCTTAAGCCGGCGCTTTGGAAGCCGACTCAAGTGGATTATTCTTCACAATATTTTTCTATGAGAAGCCAACATCAGCAATTTGAGTATGAAGCTGGTTATTGACCCGGATTTTCTAGGAGGAAATGACAAGGACTAAGGATGATCAGATGCCGGTTTACAAGAATTCTTAATCCGGAGCACAGCCTGTCAAATTTGTTCTTGTGTTTATTTTGCAGCATAAGTTTACCATGGATAAATCCAAGCTAAACTTGGGGGCTAATGTCGGGGATATACCCCGCAGCGTAAACCGGCCGGAAGTTTAACCCGGCCGGACTTGGCGGTTTATCTGAAGACCCCGCTGGCACTTGGCGATTCACCGAGCGACCCGTTTGGACCTGGCGGTTCACGACTCATTGGTAACCCGGCAGGTGGGTGCGAGGAGCGACAAGACCTGGTGGCCCAACGGGCGGTTCATGAAGGCCGGTTCATACTATGGTGGGCCGGTTTAAGAGGAAAGGCAGGAGGAATATTTACCTTACAAGGAGTTAAGACCAGGACTTGTATCCGGTTTGTATTAGAGATAGACTAGTCCTAATCCTAATAGGACTCCACATGTAAACCGCCCCTTCAACATATATAAGGAGGGGCAGGGCTCCCCAAAGAGGGAGAGGGAAGAAGAAACAATCTTAGGGCTAGACACAAAGAGGAGAGCCGGTTCACGGCGACTCCCACGTGATGATAATGAGACCTAGCCTCAAACAGCATGTAGGGCTATTACCGGATGATGTTTCCCGATGTCTAAATCCTTGTCTTGCGTGTTGATCCGCCCTGCGTCTCTCGATTCCGCTCAACCCCTCTCAAACTACCACATAGATGCGTTGGCCTCACGACTAAGTTCTCACATTAGGACATCTGACGTGACAATTCCACGACAGTTTGCAAGCATTCATCATGTGCGAAATGAGCTAGTGATCTATGGAAAACATTGAACATGTCGTATGCAACTTTGATCGGATGGGAGCAAACAAAACGTACTTACTCTTATTCTGTCATTCTGTCGAACATGTCGCGGGCAACTCGGGCGCCGCCAGTGCTCGTGCACATCCGCACCTGAACGAGCTGCGACAAGTCACATATGTCCACCGTAGGCATATGCGTGGGCGGAAAGCTCTTCGGAATGGCTCAGTCGGCCGTCAAATCCTCCTTTGTCCCAATAGAGTTGGACGTAATCCACGTCGGTGTTGGGATGGAAGGGGTGCGGGGTTCCGGGCGCGACGGGGGAGACAGCTGCTCGACCATGTCCGCACCTTCCTATGTCGCCGCCGCCCTCTCCCGCTGCCAGTGTTGCCGCATCTTCCGGCGACATTCTCCGCCCTGCAAGACGGAGCCGAGGAAGTGGCGCCGACGGACGAGGCGGACTGCGTCTCCGTTGCGGCGGTCGGGGACGGGCTGGATGACATCTACGACGGCGGATCGGGACCGGTGGTGAGGGTGGGGAGTAAGGGTGGCAGACGGCGACGACTCAGGTGCGGGAAAGGTTGGAGGACGACAGGAGGAAGAGGAAGGGTTTGGTGGATTTGGTGCAATATGCGGCGGGGGCGGGCTGTCGGGTTCGACATGGCGGGTGCGCCCGAGCGCCCCATATCCACTCGGGCTGGATATGAGGGGTGCCGATCAGTCCGGGTGTTTGAGGCCCGTTTAAGGAGCCCGTCCGGGTCAAAATTTTGTAACTGGTCAGTGATCGGGCGGCCTGCACGGGCATATGAGGTGGGTTTGGGACGCTTGACTATAGATGCTCTTATATATGCATTGGCTCCGATTTTAGTTATATTTTGGCGATATTCATATTTCGTGTTGGGATGCTGTTGAATATGTTATTTATTGTGATAGGAAAGTGGAGTTGTTCCGTCCATGATTGGGGTTTCCTTACAAGTCTCGACATCGGTGTTTTCAAGTGTTTGTTGTCCGGGCCTTTAAGGAGCTCCTATTCCACGCTGAAACGATGAAATTGATGTTATAAGGCTCACATGGACCAAGTTCGGCTCTCCGCTCCGCTTGCTCACTTAATTTTTCCCACTGCTCTAGCACTAATTCAGAAAAAATCAACTACCTTTATTTATTTAGAAATGTTCATTAAATTAAAAATATTGACTGATCTTTAAAAACTATTGTGAATTTAAAGAACACATACTTTTTTATAAAATAACACAATTTAAAAAATATTCATGGATCTCAAACAATGTTCGTGAATTTGTAAAATGTTCATAGACCTGAAAAATGTCCATAAACGGTTAATTATATTCATGAATTTATAAAATGTCCATCTATTTCCAAAAGTCTTCAACCTGATGGAATTGGCAAAGCTCTCTAAAGAGTCTCCTTTGTATAGTGCAGTCATCTGGATTAGGGGCTGGGGGGGGGGGAGGGGGTAAGAACTGTGCGATATGACCACGGGTACTACTGCTTGCGGTTGTACCATAGGTTGTCTTCACTTGTGAAGCTTCCTGTGACGACCCACTTTATATGAAATTAATGAACCCGCGCGTTGTTGCAGGAATCAGTTGCAATATATTTCAATTCAAGTTGATTGTGTGGTATATAATATTTATTAATAACGCGTCAAACAAAATTTAAAATACATATGATATATCATATTTGATTATGTATAGTTGTAAAAATACTTATTGAATATAAGTAGAATTATAGAATGATATTTTCTATGCATGGTTGCATGAGGTGGTGGGTCTTTTTCCATACATGATAGCATGTTAAGGTGACCTTATCTAATCCATAATTGTATGATGATGTGACATTCTTGCGCGTTGAGATAAATACGATAATGAGAACGAAATCCTTAGATATATAGGATTAGCCTTGTCTTTAAGTACTTCCCTAAGGTCATCTACAACGCTAGGCGCTAGAGGCGGGCGCTAGGATTGATTTCCTGCCCGTTTAGCGGTTGTACTGTTAAATCCTGGTGTCAAACCTAGCGTCGATGCAAAAGCATGCGCCGAGCGCTTGGCTCATTTTGTTCCCGCACGAAGCATCCAGTTGCTTGATTTGCGCCTGCAAATTAGCGTCCTCCGTTGAAAGGTAAGGTTCTTAGGTGCGTTTTCAATTTTATAATATTTATTTATTCTTCCATAAGCACCTATGCAGGCGTCTAGCATTGGAGATGCCCTAATATGCTCATATTTCCTCATGAATACATCCATATCTGCAACAAACCATTAATATCCAGGCGTCTAGCATTGGAGATGCCCTAATATGGCCATATTTCCTCATGAATACATCCATATTGCAACAAACCATTAATTAAGACAAGGAGATTTGCACATCTTTGTCGATATTATGAGTAACTAGCAAAAGGACCCGTGCGTTGCAATGGGAGTAAAATAATATCATACACTCTTTATTTACAAAAAATGGTCTATAATATGAGTATTTGTAGGTATGGTCCAAACAAAGATGGTCTTTGCGTACAAAAGCGCAAGCTCAAGATTGCACATGTCTTCTATTTAAACACGGCTTGCATGTAGATTTAATACGTACTAAAAAACGGGCAAGTGATCTTCAGTTTCGTCTTCAGTCCTGATTTTGCTGAGATGTTCATCCACAATCCGGACCAGTACTAATTTGAAAGAAAGACGGATAATGCATTGTTGATTAAGATTGCACCCTAGATAGTATTTTTTTAAATGGTTAACATGCAAATTAACATCATATTCAGATTCTATATATTTTTCTAATCAAATTTCATATATAACATGTTAAATTTGGAGTTACGATTTAAAAGATATGAGTATTTTAAAAGATATGTACCGCGGGATTAATGTCAGAAACATCAAGATGTTTCTTATAAAATAGCATGACGGATTAAGAATACCTATTTCTTTTTGTTTGAACATCAGTACAGACACAAGCGCTCATATACACGCGCATACACTCATCATAGGCACCTTTGTCGTTGACGGGAACGTCTCTGAAATAAATCCAGGAATAAATGCGAGCACCAGGATTTGAACCCTGGTGGGCTGGGATACCACAATCCCTCTAACCATCCAACCACATGTTGGTTCGCCCTATTTTTTTTATTAGTAGGTATAGATATAGATAGACAAGTTGAAGCGATAAGCGCAGAAAATATCAAGTTTAAACGAGGGAAAGTATGAATATTCGGCAAATAAAATAAAATAAAATAAAGAGGGGTAAAGTTATAAAGGCTGTCTATGGCGAACCTAAGTTTACACACAACATCTACAGTCTCCACAACATTATAGAAGCACTCTGAAACAGTTTTGATTGCTACGGATCTACCATGATTGTTGTGGCATGTACCCTGCACACCCTTTTCTTTAAAGAATATACAAAAATCTGGCGATGGAATATTCTTATCATGATTAGGGTTTGACATGTTTACTAAAGAAAATTGTCATTCTCGTGACAACATAATTTGAGATAAAAAGGTTTGATTTGCTAAAGAAAATTGGCTCGCCACAACATAATTTACCATAAAAAACTTCTGATTTGGCATGATCAGAAAATTGTAGTTCGATTTATATTGGAGGTCCTTTTTTCGACAAAAAATATAGTTTTGCAGGATATCTTTTCTTACCGCGTGTAAACGCTCCGTGGGGCGCAAAAAGAATGGAGAAAATATCATAACCACAACCTATACGTGTCACGCCCATTCCGATCCTGTCCAAGAAGTAAGAGAAAGGCGATCGATGACTCCCAGTAGCAGCATAAAAAGGTGGGAGAAGGTCACCACTGAGTCGGACACGCCAACGCCTTCGGTCGAAGCAAAGCAACATCCGTCCATAATAAAAGCGGAAGCTTTGCTCTCACGGATACACATCCCTTCTCCTCCCATCCAAATTCCAAACAAGCAAAAAGGCGGAGCAAGACCAAAGCGGCCAGTCTCTTGCAACCCTCGCCGCCGGCTGATCAGCTCCGGTGCGTGCGTGCGGGATGGGCAGCGGGAGGCCGGCTGCGTGGCGGACGTGCGCGGCGGTGGCGGTGGCTGCGTGCGCCTTGCCGGTGGCCTTGTCACTGGTGCTGCTCTGGCTGCCCCTGCTTTGCTGCGCCGTGGCCGTGGTCCGGTTCCGGCGGGCGAGGAGGAGGATGATGCAGATGTGCGGCGGCAGCACAAGAAGCGGCGGGCGATTTGGGGCGGTTGACGCCGGCGATCGGCTGGGGCTGCTGCAGAAGTACCTCGAGGACCAGCTGGAGCTCGTCGGCGCGGAGGCAGGGGGGCTCCTCCGCGACCTCAGACAAGACAAGTGCAGCGGTTGACGGTCGCGCTTTCCTTGTTCTTTTTGGAGGTCTGTAGGATGGCTAATGTGATACAGTACGCGTTTGGAAGAGGCCGAGACGATTTTGGTCGTGTTTTGTGCTTGGTGAAATGAAACATCGAGAAATTAGAGACTACTGTACTACTTTTTTGTTTTTGCGAAATTAGAGACTACTGCTAGTATTTCTTGTCACCGTGATTAACAAGATGGGAAAGAAAGAGATCGGCTACTTAACTCATGTTCTTTCTTTTGCTGAAATCTGGGTATGCTGTTGACTTTCTAATCTGACTTGTGCCACTTGCTTTGTTAAAATCCGCTCGCTTGTTGTGTCTTGTGCATCAAACGACTAGCCGCATCGCTTCTCTCCAAGTTGAAGCTACACGGAGGCATTTCTTTTGTAACAGCTGATCCAGATGCGATTAAAGTGAATTATCTTGAAATTTCCCTTTAAAACATTTGTTTTCCCCTGAAACAGCTCATGAGGACGAGCTTAAACATACGCTTCTTGGCACATTGCTTCAAGCAAGAGCAAGCAAATCGCAGGCAGCATCCATCCCATCCTGTAATTCCGGATAACGCAAGCCTTCCGTGGTTTGCGCGCTGGGTTTAGATTCTACCGGTGCCAGGTTTCATCATCTCATCTCCCCGACGACGTGCCACGCGTCTCGTGAGGGAGAGTGCCGACATGACTGGAATCAACTCGCCTTGCGGGCCTTCACCGCACAAGCACAAACCACCCGCTCGGATAGAACCAGGGCACGTGAATGAACGTTCCGATGGATGCGCTCGGGCTGGACAAATCTTCTGTCCAGAATAATCCTACACTAATATCAGGATCGTATGACCAACTTTGGTACTAACCTAACGAATCTAAAATACCACAAAGATGCACGTACATCTTCGGTTGCTCCGTTAACCTTGAACCCTTTATTTATCTCTACATCGTGTCAAAGTCATACACTATTACTATATCACAAAGACGACAAATCAGGATTCAACTAAGCTGGACTATGTTTTTTCTTGTTTCTAATACGGACGCAAAAATATGTCCATCTGATTTATAGAGAAGAATGTTACAAGGGGAAAATAAACTACTCTCTCCTTGTACGACTGAACCAAAAAGTTTTACCCGCCTCTTTGCCAATTCATTTCTTTGCCAATTCATTGTCTCGTATTTTACGGTGACGGTGATGATCGATGGAAAAACTAAAACACTTTCAAAGATTTGCGCGCTTCACCCATTCCAAATTACTACTACACTAGCATCGAAAGTGATGCAGCTGCATTTCTTGAGTCCTCTGTTGGACGCCCTGCAACATATACACTATTACTCTCTTCATTTCGATGAACAAGGTGTCCACACATCTCAAATGTTATCTTCGACCATAAATTAGACTAACCAAATATGGATTTATATGTGGTAAAAATTATACCATTGAATTTACATTAAAAAAAGTTTTCAATGATATAATTTACGGTCAAAATTAAATTTTGGAAAGCATGCATGCCTCATTCATTGGAATGGAAGGAGTAGGATGGAAATCGTGAGTCTACGGCCTTAATCTAAGGTAAATGTTTGGGCGCGGTGCACCGGCCGAACTTTCGGCCGGTTCACATGCCACGCTGGCAAAGCGCGCCCCGCCTCATTCGAGCGCCTTCATCCGCTACCTTCAGCCTTACTCGCGCGCAACCTTCCCCCTCCCTCCCCCTCCCCCACGGCAGCAACTGGGCCACTATGAGCTCCATCGCCGGCGGGCAGGCGCTCCCTCGCCGGCCGCCATGGCCAGATCCATCCCCTACCTAGAGCCTTCACGTGCGCGCTCCCCCTCCTCCCTGGCTGCGTTTGGGCCGCCACAAGCTCCATCGCCGGCGGCCAGACACTAGGATGGAAATCGTGAGAGTCCACGACCTTAATCTAACAAATAATAGTTGTAAAATAGCATGATTGTTATGTAATTAATGTTAAGTCGCTCGTTCTAGGGCGACTCCCGATCTACAACCATCGATCTCCTCTCACCAATCAGGCCCCTCGCCGCCATCGGAGGACGCCGCCAGGCAATGCCGGTACGACGGACGATGGTGGCGAGGATAATCTGCTCCGGCTGCAGCGGCCGGAGATGACTTCGTGGCGCACGGCGAGTCTTGGTGGGCAACGGCCATGGTCGACTGCACGGCTAGGCGATGTTCCTGGCAGAGTGTGACAGCGTTTGGTGGCTAATGGTTCCAACGAAGCGGACATGCCTTCTGGGTTCTCACTGCGCCATGGGGGATCCGAGACAGCGACATATCGACTTCGGCTGTGTTGTCCGGCCACTCGCCTCCTCGTCTTGCACCCGATGTTGGTGACCTCCGGTGTTGGGGACATAACCCCACAGTATGACCCGCCTGTTCAGGGCCGGGTTATCCAGTGGCGACTTGAGGAAAAAAGGTTCGTTACATGGCCCGCGATAACCGCGAAGCTTAGGGCCCAGGTGGCGACTCGTGCGGCGGGCCGGCTCACGGCCCAATGTTTGGACATCTACTCGGTTAAGAGACAAAGGAAACTTTTTTTAGAATGAAGACTCTAGGAGCGTCCGGCTTTAAATTAATAAAGCCCACACGACATGCAGAGTAGCAACCGATCGAACATTACACAAACCAAAAGCCCAAGGTGCAACGAGATAAAGAGTATGGAGGGTTCAAAGCCAGGCAGCGAGCAAGTTACATGGCCAAGGCCTAAGCATTAGAGCGCGCAGGCTCGCAACACAAAAGAGCACTCCCATCCTAGGCAGGCATCGTCGGCTCCCTAGCCGCCACGAACACAGACAAAGGAAACTCCCTTGCTTGTGAGGTAAGATAAGTAGAAAGCAGATTAGGATACGGGTTGTATTATGACCCGGACTCTGTTGTAAGCCCAGGGTCTCGACCTATATATAAAGGGGAGCCCCTAAGGCAGAAAGACTAAGTTACAAGCTGTCGAGTACTAGGATAGCCAAGTTGCACCCTTGTAATTGAGATCCCACATCATAATCAATCAAGCAGGAGTAGGCTTTTACCTCCATCATGAGGGGCCGAACCTGGGTAAACCCTTATCTCTCGATTCCGATCAACCCCGTTCAAACTACTACCTCACGGCGATGGCCCCACGACTAAGTCCTTTCACGAGGACACATGCCGTGACAAAACCACGATAGTTGGCGCCCACCGTGGGCCTATCTGATGTGGAGCATCCCACGATCATCCCCATGGACGTATCTACATCTCCCACGACACCACTTGGACCATTGACAAGAGCTCAAGCAAAGGATATCGAAGATAAGGTGAACTCGCTCCTCTCAGAACTCCCACTCTCTACACATGAGACATGGCTACTACCTCAAGCGAAAACACTATGTGTGATCAGGTACTTGGAGGAAGGCCATGGAACAGCTACATCCAATGGACAAGACGACGAGGACACCGAGTACGAAGGACAAGAAGAAGAGCTACCGAAGAAGCTCCAGCCACCGGACGTGAGAGTCTACAGCCTTAATCTAACAAATAATAGTTGTAAAATAGCATGATTTTGTTACGCAATTAATGTTAAGTCGCTCGTTCTAGGGCGACTCCCGATCTACAACCACCTGTTGCGACCACGATCCCAATGGACCGATATCTCTGTGCTTAAGTGTCATCCCTGGATCGGTAACGCTGACGCACACAGTACTCGAGGAATTATAACAGAATTCAATCACACACTTATTATATCGAGTCATGACAAAGAGTATGATTACACAAAAATAGTATGGCTGAAGGCCATCTAAACTAAATAACCGCGGAAGCCTCGAAGGTAAATGAGTCCATCAACTCCAACGACATAGCTGAGTGCAAGACAACGACCTATCGCACCTTATTTGTCGTCTAAGAAGTCTGCAACATGAGACGTTGCAGCCGTGTAGGTCAGCACATTGAATATGCTGGCAGAGTTACACTGTAAAGCAATGAATGCAAGAACTATATCTACATGCAATATTTGGCTAGTGGAAGCTCTAAATTTATGATTTTGCATAAAGCTAGTTTTTCCCTACAACAAAGGAATAAATTTTATTTAAACTACTCCCAAGTTGTTCTAATATTTGAGAAGGTTCCTCCAACTCAAATCTCAATTAAACTAGTATCATCATTAAACCAATTCAATTAATTAAAAGTGATGAGATCAATAGTAATATCCAATTCCAGATACTCAAGATGTCCATAACCGGGGACACAACTAACAATGATTAGTTTATACACTTTGCAGAGGTTGCGCACTTTTCCCCACAAGACTCGATAATATACATGATCGGAAGATCGAGACATAGTCTTTTTGAAGCATTAATACTCTACTCCGGGCGGACCGGTACACCTACTTTCCCCTACATCTGCTAGTCCACCTCTTCGAGAGCTCATACAACTTACTCAACTATGCCAGAGCCCATAATGGCTTGTGGCTGCACACGGAAGTTTCTAGGCATGAAATATCATATGATCCCTTTGAGCCTGGGTGCCGAACCGAGGAAAAATCACACGGGTACTCCAGAATTTCCCTAATGGACAAACACTGGATTCTCCAGGTGCCCCAACCAATCCACCCAGATGTGTATTAAAGTTGCCACCTTAAAGTTATCCAAGATTAATAGCTCTCATAACTTCCGTGTGTATCACGATCCAATCCCCATCTACGAGCATTACTAAGCAATAATAGAGCATAACGTATATTCCCGGGGTGATCAAAAGGTATTAGGTTCCTACCTCAAGTACTACAATCAAATCACATGTTCCCAATCCTACTCATGCAAAAATTTGAGGGGCAAAACTAATGCATAGTAAAAATTAGGTATAGAAGAATATGATCAAAGTGCAACTTGCCTTGTGGATGATCTGCAAACTCTAGAGATTTGTAGTAACAAGCTTCACGCTCTGGTTAATCTAGCATAGACAAACAGTAGCATACATAAGCAATCACTCAAGCGAAACAAAGAGAAAAACGAGAAAAGATCCAAATCAAACTTGAAACAAGCAAACATCTAAACTAAACAGAAAATAAAACCTAACATCATTATTTTCATGTGGATTAGATCTTAACAGTCGATACATGTGATTAGCTACGATTTGCAAAAAATAACAACTCAAACGGAACTACGAAACTCAAGATATGAACAAAACAAGATCGATTACTAATCTGAACTAAACTCAAACTTTAAATTGTCAAAATCATGTTCAATTTGTTTTACTGGAAATAAGAGATTGTTACGAAAATCTAGGCGTTGGTTTCATCTAATTTGGATAAACAAGCTAAATGTTACGCTAGTTTTAAGATTAGGGGCTAAATCGCGAAAAAACTTATTCGCAAATAAGTCCCTGGCAGAAAAATAAAACTAAAAAGAAAAATCTACAAAACGAATGTTCGCTAACAGAACTAAATGAATGAATTCATTCATTAAGAAGAACAAATGGGTGAACGTTCGTAATCTGACGAACTATCTAAAAAACCGATCTAATGGCTAATAACCGAAACTAAAAAAACCGAACACAAAAACCGGTGAACCGACGGTTTTTACCGGCTAAATGGAAATGACCGGCGGTGGCAAGATCCGGCAAGGCGGGGCTCGGCTTCGGTGGCGAAACGAGGCGGCGGTGACGCGGGCGGCGGCGCGAGGTGGCGGCAGCGGCAGCAGCAGCTAGCAGCACGGGGCGGCGGCGCTAAGCGGCGATGGCGGCGGCTCTAGGCGGCAGCGCGAGCGGTGGATGTGAGCTGCAGCGGCGGCGAGCGATGTGCGGGGCGGCGGCGGCGGCTTTGAGGAGAGGAGGGGTCGGGTCGGCTCCCTTATAAAGGGGCCTCGGGGCTCCTCCGACTTGGAGCGGCGTCGGGCGGCGATGCGACATCGGACTCCTTCGTGAGTCCGGCGGCAGCACAGCATGCGGCGCGAGGAAGGCGACGCGGGCGAGTGGGCCGGCTGAACCTTCGGCCCAGTTCGGTCTGAAACTTTTTTTAAATAATTTCACCGCGAAGAAAAATCCTAATAAAATATAAAAATATTCTAAAAATTCCAGAAACAATTTTCACCGTCCAAACCTAATATTTAGGACAAGATAAACATTTTTCTGGACTAAAATGCAATTTTTGAAAATGCAAGTTTTTCTCTAATTCAAATAAAATAACAAATAAAATTCAAATAAAATAATAATTTAAGTTCAACATTTATTTTCTAATATTTCTCTTGTGTTGAAGAAGCCATATTATCTTCTCTCATTTATTTTTATTATTGGAAATAATTGGAAAGAAAATATTGAAAATCAAATTGATCCTTTCAAATTTGAAAAAAAATCAAATATGAATTTTGTGAAACCTCCAACTCTCTCCTTGGGTCCTTGAGTTGCTTAAGATTTCTAGGATCACAACAAAATGCAAAATAAAATATAATATGCATATGATGATCTATGTATAACATCCAAATTGAAAATTGGGATGTTACAAACCTACCCCCGTTAAGATGAATCTTGCCCTCGAGATTCAGGTTGGTTAGCAAAAAGTTTTGGGTGGTTCGCGAAGATCTTCTTCTCGCTCCCAGGTGGCTTCCTCCTCGGTATGGTGGCTCCGCTGAACTTTGCAAAACTTGATCACCTTGCTGCGAGTAACTCGACTGGAAAACTCGAGAATCTTGACTGGCTTCTCTTCATAGGTCAGATCACTATCCACCTGAATTGCTTCCAGTGGCACTGTATCTCTCAGAGGAATGTCGGCCATCTCTGTGTTGCACTTCTTCAATTGGGAAACGTGAAACACATCATGAACTCCTGACAATCCTTCAGGCAGTTCCAACTTGTACGCAACTTCTCCCATGCGTTCCAAAACTCTATATGGTCCCACAAAATGTGGTGCTAGCTTTCCCTTGACTCCAAAACATTTAACTCCTCGAAGTGGGGACACACGAAGATATGCTCTGCCTCCGACTTCGTAGGCTACCTCCTTGCATTTAGTATCCGCATAACTCTTCTACCTGGATTGAGCTACCTTGAGTCGGTCTCGAATCTACTTAACCTTCTCCTCAGACTCTCTGATTAAATCTGGTCTGAACAACTATCGATCTCCAACTTCATCCCTCGATAATGGTGTCCTGCACCTCCTTCCGTACAAAGCTTCAAAAGGGGCCATCTTCAAACTGGCTTGATAACTATTGTTATAGGAGAACTCTGCATAGGGCAAATTGTCATCCCAACTAGATCCATAATCTAGCGCACAAGCTCTCAATATGTCCTCCAGAATCTGATTGACTCTCTCGGTCTGTCCATCTGTCTGTGGATGAAAGGCTGTACTGAACTCTACCCTGGTACCCAAAGTTTCATGCAACTGATTCCAAAACTTTGAAGTAAACTGTGTTCCTCTATCTCATACAATGGTCCTCGGAACTCCATGCAGACATACGATCCTGGTCATGTATATCTTTGCCAACTTAGCACTCGTATAAGTTGTCTTCACAGGGATGAAATGGGCTACCTTCGTCAAGCGATCAACTAAAACCCAAATAGAATAATAGCCTGAACAAGTCCTGGGTAATCCAGTGATAAAATCCATGCCAAGTTTATCCCACTTCCATTCGGGTATTGGTAATGACTATAGCAATCATGCTGGTTTCTGATGCTCTGCCTTCACTCTCTGACATACATCACATACTGCTACATACTCGGTAATATCCTTCTTCATTCCTGTCCACCTGAAACTTTCCTTCAAATCCAGATACATTTTAGTGTTGCCTGGGTGAATCGAGTAGGGCGAATCGTGAGCCTCCTGAAGAATCAACTTCCTGATCTGAGGGTCATTAGGCACATAAATACGATCCTCAAACCATAAGGTGTCGGGCTCATCCTCACGAAATCATTTAGCCTTTCCTTTACTCATCCTTTCCTTTATCTCAGCAATCTCCTTGTCCGTCTTCTGGGCTTCTCTAATTTTACCCAAGAAAGTGGACTGAATTTCCAATGCTGCAACATAACCTCTCAGAACTATCTCCAAGCATAGGTCCCGAAGGTCGTCTGCTAACTCCTTAGGTAATCCTCCGTTTATGAGCGTGTTAACATAACTCTTGCGGCTCAATGCATCTGCTACGACATTGGCCTTTCCTGGATGATAATGCAATCTCATATCATAATCCTTTATGAGTTCCAACCATCTCCTTTGCCTAAGGTTTAACTCCTTCTGCGTGAAGATGTATTTCAAACTCTTATGATCTGTGTAAACATCACAACAGTTTCTGATAAGAAAATGTCTCCATGTCTTGAGCGCGTGCACCACAGCTGCTAACTCCAAATCATGCATAACATAATTCAACTCATGAGGTCGAAGTTGTTGTGAGGCATATGAAACAACTCTCCCGTCCTGCATAAGCACTCCTCCAAGTCCTCGACGTGAAGCGTCACAATACACTTGGAAATTCTTGCGTATGTCTGGGAGAATCAGCACTGGGCCTGTAACCAAACGCTTCTTCAACTCCTGAAAACTGGCCTCACAATCCTCAGTCCATTTAAACTTGGTGTCCGTCTTCAATAACTCTGTCATGGGCTTCGCAATCTTGGAAAAATTCTCAATAAATCTCCGATAATAACCTGCGAGTCCAAGAAAACTTCTGATCTCTCCCACTGAGGTGGGTGCCAACCATTTAGTGACAGAAGCAACCTTGGTAGGGTCTACTTCTATTCCTTCTCCGAATATAACATGTCCAAGAAATCCAACTTCCTTCAACCAAAATTCACATTTGCTGAACTTGGCATACAACTGATGTTTCTTGAGATTCTCAAGAACCAAACGCAAATGTTCCTTATGTTCCTCTTCATTCTTCGAGTACACCAAAATGTCATCAATGAACACCACGGCAAACTTATCCAGAAACTCCATGAACACCTTGTTCAGCATACTCATGAAATAGGCAGGGGCATTAGTCAAACCAAATGACATAACTATATACTCATATAGCCCATACCTTGTGGTAAAAGCTGTCTTAGGTATATCCTGCTCTCGGATCTTCAACCGGTGATAACCTGATCAAAGATCGATCTTGGAGAAAACTTTAGCTCCTTGCAGCTGGTCAAACAAATCATTGATCATCGACAAAGGGTATTTGTTCTTGACCGTCACCTCATTCAGCGCACGATAATCAACAACCATCCTTAATGATCCATCCTTATTCTCAACTAGAAGCACCGGGGCTCCCCAAGGTGATGAACTTGGTCGAATGTAACCTTTCTCCAGTAACTCCTTAATTTGCTTCTTAATTTCCTCCAAATTATTAGTGGGCATCGATACGGTCTCTTGGAAATTGGTCCGGTGCCTGGCAATAACTCAATCAAAAACTCAATGTCTCGATCCGGTGGCATGCCTGGTAACTCCTCTGGAAATACATCGGGGTAATCCTTCACCACTGGTACTTCCTCCTGAACAACTCCCGATAAGGAATTTACCTGAGTCCTCCTCGGCGCATGCCTAGACACATACTTGATCCTTCTTCTTTCCGGGGTGGTGAGAAGAATTGATTTACTGGCGCAATCGATGTTTCCCTCATACTTGGATAGCCAATCCATGCCTAGTATCACATCCAATCCTTGTGACACCAGGACAATCAGGTCGGTGGGGAAAACATGTCTACCTATGGTTACTGGCAACTGATAGCATCCCCTACTAGCCATATACTCCACTCCTAGGGAACTTACTAACATAGGTGACTTAAGGGCTACTGTTGGCAACTTATACTTATCCACAAATGATGAGGACATCAATACAATTGTTACACCCACAGCCCCTGCTGCTATACATACTGGACCAATTACTAGAGCTCGTGCACGCCAACTAAATTACCAGGTACTTTCGTTTCTTGGTAATGATTCTAATGTTCATGAGAATATGATGCTGCCTAAATTGGATACATTTGTTTTGCTTACAAATGAAGGGCCTAGCTTGGAGAAGGATGAACATTGGAGCAAGAACAAGCATGGAGATGATGGCATGCGCAAGGGGAACAAGAACGGAGTTACAAGTGATGATTTCAGGACTTTGAAGCCACCATAATGGGTGCATGAAGCCTTGGACGAAATATACAAGATGCCACTTCCTAAATTTCGTCCCGAGGCTATTTTAGGTGCTGCGTCACCTTATTATTGGGCCAGGCCCATGTAATTTCGAAATACATAAGTATAGGCTATTTTTAGAGTCCGTATGTGTGGGGAAACAAGAGATAGGGTTGATTTCGGACCCCTCCACCAAGGGCCACGAAATTCCCCCCCTCTTCCTCCATATATACAGCCCTTAGGGCATCGTTTAGACTTCAGGTTTTGTTTAGATTAAAAGTTCGCCATAGCTGCAACTTCGCGTACTTCGTTTGTGTTCAACGACCAGACAAAGGCGTCACAGAACCCCACCTTGATCAATAAAGCTTTCATCTTATATTCGCAATATCCAGATTGCAATCTCAGTTTCTTGCTTGTTCTTCGTTTGCTCGCAGGAAACAGACCCTCGTGGTCAGGTTGATCGTGCTCCGGCGTGGTCAATAACCTCTCGGAGTTGGTTTAGCGATTGCTAAGGCGCGACGTCCTCGCACGTTCGTAGTCGGATCGTCAAAGTTGACTTCCACCAAAGCGAAATCCACCATCTCATCGAAAGACGGGACACCTTTGCCTCTATCAAGTGGTATCAGATTTCCAGGTTGCTCGGTGAGATTTTACAGTTTTTCGTAGTTTAGATCGAGTCTGTTCTTCATACCTATAGTCCACGAAAAAGCCACAAAAAAAAATTAGGGTTAGTTCATCATATCCGAACCAATCTGAGCCTTTGCATAATCTTTTTAGGGTTTTGCTTTGTTGAATTTGCGGTTGCATCGTCGTTTCTAGTTGCTGGTCTTAGAGTCTAGTCTTTTAGAGTTTCGAGTTCTGGTCATAAGTTGTCACGCCGCCGCCGCACCATCATCATCGCCCCTGCCATCTACCACCACCGCTCCGAATCCGTATCCATATACCACCACTAATCCGTGTCCATATACCACCACCGATCCATATCCATATACTACCACCGCTACCACCACCGCTGCCATATACCACCACCATATATCCACCACCAATCCGATTTCCTTGCTTATTAGGTTTGTTTTCGAGATCCATCTAGTTTCCGATTCGTGTTTCCTTGCCGGAGTAGGTTTCGGAAAAAAAAAGAGTCGGGTAGCCACGCTCCGTTTAGGCCCAAAATATTTGGTTTGGAGACCATCAAAGATCAATATGTGCATGATGCTGATTTTAAAGATGTAATGCAGAATTGTAAAGAAGGAAGAATGTGGAACAAGTTTGTTGTTAACGATGGATTTGTGTTTCGTGCTAACAAGCTATGCATTCCAGCTAGCTCCGTTCGTCTTTTGTTGTTGCAGGAGGCGCATGGAGGAGGATTAATGGGACACTTTGGCATGAAGAAGACGGAGGACGTACTTGCTACACATTTCTTTTGGCCAAAGATGAGACGGGATGTTGAGCGTTTTATTGCTCGCTGCACTACATGTCAAAAAGCTAAGTCACGACTCAATCCTCATGGTTTATATATGCCTTTGCCTGTACCTAGTGTTCCTTGGGAGGATATATCTATGGACTTTGTTTTAGGTTTACCTCG
Organism: Triticum dicoccoides; assembly: GCF_002162155.2. Classification (NCBI taxonomy): domain Eukaryota; kingdom Viridiplantae; phylum Streptophyta; class Magnoliopsida; order Poales; family Poaceae; genus Triticum; species Triticum dicoccoides. The sequence goes on along the minus strand of NC_041389.1, from coordinate 221,601,218 downwards.
AACAAAGAAGGGGAGGGATATCATATTTGTTGTCGTGGATAGATTCTCGAAAATGGCACACTTTATACCATGTCATAAAAGCGATGATGCTGTTAATGTTGCTGATTTGTTCTTTCGTGAAATTATTCGCTTGCATGGTGTGCCAAATACTATTGTTTCAGATCGTGATACTAAATTTCTTAGCCACTTTTGGAGATGTTTATGGGTTAAGTTGGGGACTAAACTGCTTTTTAGTACTACTTGTCACCCCCAAACTGATGGCCAAACTGAAGTAGTCAATAGAACATTGTCTACTATGCTTAGGGCTGTTTTGAAGAGTAATAAGAAAATGTGGGAGGAATGCTTGCCTCATATTGAATTTGCTTATAATCGTTCATTGCATTCTACTACTAAGATGTGCCCTTTTGAAGTTGTGTATGGTTTCCTACCTCGTGCACCTATTGATTTGTTGCCTCTTCCATCTTCGGAGAAGGTTAATTTTGATGCTAAACAACGTGCTGAATTGATTTTAAAAATGCATGAGTTAACTAAGGGAAACATTGAGCGTATGAATGCTAAATATAAACTTGCTGGAGATAAGGGTAGAAAACATGTTGTGTTTGCACCTGGAGATCTTGTTTGGTTACATTTGCGTAAGGATAGATTTCCTGATTTGCGCAAATCAAAGCTAATGCCACGTGCTGATGGTCCCTTTAAGGTGTTAGAGAAAATAAATGATAATGCATATAAACTTGAGCTGCCTGCAGATTTTGGGGTTAGTCCCACTTTTAACATTGCAGATTTGAAGCCTTATTTGGGTGAGGAAGATGGACTTCCGTCGAGGACGACTTCATTCCAAGAAGGGGAGGATGATGAGGACATCAATACAATTGTTACACCCACAGCCCCTGCTGCTATACATACTGGACCAATTACTAGAGCTCGTGCACGCCAACTAAATTACCAGGTACTTTCGTTTCTTGGTAATGATTCTAATGTTCATGAGAATATGATGCTGCCTAAATTGGATACATTTGTTTTGCTTACAAATGAAGGGCCTAGCTTGGAGAAGGATGAACATTGGAGCAAGAACAAGCATGGAGATGATGGCATGCGCAAGGGAAACAAGAACGGAGTTACAAGTGATGATTTCAGGATTTTGAAGCCACCATAATGGGTGCATGAAGCCTTGGACGAAATATACAAGACGCCACTTCATAAATTTCGTCCCGAGGCTATTTTAGGTGCTGCGTCACCTTATTATTGGGCCAGGCCCATGTAATTTCGAAATACATAAGTATAGGCTATTTTTAGAGTCCGTATGTGTGGGGAAACAAGAGATAGGGTTGATTTCGGACCCCTCCACCAAGGGCCACGAAATTCCCCCCCTCTTCCTCCATATATACAGCCCTTAGGGCATCGTTTAGACTTCGGGTTTTGTTTAGATTAAAAGTTCGCCATAGCTGCAACTTCGCGTACTTCGTTTGTGTTCAACGACCAGACAAAGGCGTCACAGAACCCCACCTTGATCAATAAAGCTTTCATCTTATATTCACAATATCCAGATTGCAATCTCAGTTTCTTGCTTGTTCTTCGTTTGCTCGCAGGAAACAGACCCTCGTGGTCAGGTTGATCGTGCTCCGGCGTGGTCAATAACCTCTCGGAGTTGGTTTAGCGATTGCTAAGGCGCGACGTCCTCGCACGTTCGTAGTCGGATCGTCAAAGTTGACTTCCACCAAAGCGAAATCCACCATCTCATCAAAAGACGGGACACCTTTGCCTCTATCAAGTGGTATCAGATTTCCAGGTTGCTCGGTGAGATTTTACAGTTTTTCGTAGTTTAGATCGAGTCTGTTCTTCATACCTACAGTCCACGAAAAAGCCACAAAAAAATAATTAGGGTTAGTTCATCATATCCGAACCAATCTGAGCCTTTGCATAATCTTTTTAGGGTTTTGCTTTGTTGAATTTGCGGTTGCATCGTCGTGTCTAGTTGCTGGTCTTAGAGTCTAGTCTTTTAGAGTTTCGAGTTCTGGTCATAAGTTGTCACGCCGCCGCCGCACCATCATCATCACCCCTGCCATCTACCACCATCGCTTATCCGCCACCGCTTCGAATCCGTATCCATATACCACCACAGCTGTCATATACCACCACCGCTGCCATCTACCACCATATATCCACCACCAATCCAAGTTCTTGTCATATTAGGTTTGTTTTCGAGATCCATCTAGATTCCGATTCGTGTTTCCTTGCCGGAGTAGGTTTCGGAAAAAAAAAGAGTCGGGTAGCCACGCTCCGTTTAGGCCCAAAATTTTTCGAAAACGCATTTTTCGAAAAAAAATTCTGGCTATCCTATTTTTAGGTGTTTCTGAGTGTTTTGAGACAGGTGCCATTATAGGAAGTTTTTTTTGACCCGTTTCCAGTTTTTGGGTCCGGGCAGTCAAAAAAAAAAATTGGTCAAAAAAATTTCGTGCCCATCCTGTCAGTTTGAGCTAAGAAGAGTTTTGAGACACTCGCCATTATAGTGATTTTTCGCAAAAAAAAAAGCAGCGCAAAAAAATAAAATAATATATAGCGCAAAAAAAAAAGAGCGAAAAAAAAAATCCAGAGTGTGCTTTTCCCTTGTTTACGTGCCGCGCCGTGATTTTGTTAGTGTTCTAGGCTCGCGTCTCTAGCACAGTCTAGCCTAGGACCAGCACAGTACCGTCGTTGAGCGTTTATTCAACTTTGCATCTCTGAATTGATTATTGCTGATCCTTTTTGCTACCATATTATAAGCCTTCCCAGCTCCACATAGATCTACGTCGTGCGTTTGACTCTCCCTGGTAATCGCTCTATCCAAGCTTTGAGAGTTTTTGACTACAACGGTTGCCGATCACCGCCTGCTGCTGGGTAAGAACTGGTAAGAATTTGAGATTTGCTTGACGGATTTGTGACACCCACCACCACCACTTGTTCGTAGTCTGTAGGATCATATTCTTGTGTGTTTCTATTACTGCTAACCATGCCAGGATCACAAGCCGACGAGATTGACTGGGAGAATTTATCGAACAAGGAGCTTCATGATAAGTTTCAGCAAATGATGACTGAACAGGTGCAAGATGTGCTGAACAATTTTGAAGAGGCCATGGAGAAGATCACTGGCTTTGAGAAGACGTTCGAAACAAAGCTCGATAACAAGTTTAATGAATTGCTCGCGCGTCTTCCACCACCACCACCCGCTGCAGCTAATGCACCTCTCCAACAACAACAACAACAACAACTACCTCCACGTCGCGAAGCAGACCTCCGCCGAGCAAGCCGTGTTCCTCTTGCGTTTGGCCAAACTGTTGGTGCTGCTGTTGATACTTCTGTGGCTCCTGCTGCTGATGCGGAGGAGGATGCTTATGTGGGAGACTATGAGGATGAGGTTGATCAAAATCAACACTACGTGCAGCCACCTGTACCACCACCAGCAGGTCGACCTCAGGTATATATTCGTAATGGTAGGCCTGCACCACCACCTCAGGTACGAGATGATGTCCATATTCCTAAACTGAAATTGAATATTCCACCATTTGAGGGTAGATATGTTCCTGATATATATCTTACTTGGGAGTTAGGAACTGAACAACGATTTACATGTTTACAATATCCTGAGGAGAGACGAGTTGCTGCTGCCGTTTGTGCTTTCACTAGTTTTGCATGTGTATGGTGGTCTGAACATTGTAGATTATATCCTATTCCAACTACTTGGGCTGCTTTGAAAACTGCTATGCGTACGCGTTGGGTTCCACCATATTATCAACGTGAATTGCTTCAAAAATTGCAGCATTTAAGACAAGGGAAAAATTCTGTAGAAGAATATTATCAAGAATTACAAACTGGCATGATTAGATGTGGTATTGTTGAGGAGAATGAAGCTATGCTTGCACGTTTTCTGGGTGGATTAAATAGAGAGATTCAGACCATTCTAGACTATAAGGAGTATACTAATATCACTCGTTTATTCCATCTTGCTTGTAAAGCTGAACGTGAAGTGCAGGATCGACAAGCATTGGGGCGAACTAACTTTTCTGCAGGCCGACCTTCATCATGGACACCACGTGCATCTTCTACTTCAACTGCACCAGCACCTCCATCCGGTGCCACCTCCAGCCGTGATACAAGAAAACAGGCACAACCACCATTATCTGCCAAGAGCGCACCTGCGGGGCCTGCACAGCGTTCTTCTTCTTCCATGGCATCAACAGGGCACACAAGTGATATTATTTGTCGTTGTTGTAAGGGAGGAGGTCATTATGCTAGAGAATGCAAATCTCCGCGTGTGATGATTGCTACCGCGGATGGTGGATATGAGTCCGCTAGTGACTATGATGAGGAGACTTTGGCTCTTATTACACGTGAAGAACATGGTGGAGTTGATTCTGATCATGAGACGCAATACATGGCTCCTGAAGACGCTGACAGGTATGAATGTTTAGTTGCTCAACGTGTTTTGAGTGTGCAGGTCACACAAGCTGAGCAAAATCAGAGGCACAATTTGTTCCATACCAAGGGAGTTGTGAAGGAACGTTCTGTGCGCGTCATCATAGACGGAGGGAGCTGCAACAACTTGGCTAGCATGGAGATGGTGGAGAAGCTTTCTCTCACCACAAGACCACATCCACATCCTTACTACATCCAATGGTTCAACAACAGCGGCAAGGTTAAGGTAACACGTACTGTTCGTGTGCATTTTAGTATCTCTACATATGCTGATTATGTTGATTGTGATGTGGTACCTATGCAAGCATGTTCCTTATTACTTGGTAGACCATGGCAATTTGATAAAAATTCTGTACACCATGGTAGAAACAATCACTATACTCTTGTTCATAACGATAAAAATATTACTTTGCTTCCTATGACTCCTGATTCCATTTTGAAAGATGATATTAATAGAGCTAATAAAGCACAACAGGAGAAGAATAAGAGTGAAAATCAGATTGTGGCAAAAGAATTTGAGCAACAAATGAAGCCTAATAATAAACCATCTAGTGTTGCTTCTGAAATTAAATTGAAAAGTGCATGTTTATTTGCCACCAAATCTGATATTGATGAGCTAGATTTCAGCAAATCTGTTTGCTATGCTTTTGTGTGCAAAGAGGCATTATTTTCATTCGAGGACGTGCCTTCCTCTTTGCCTCCTGCTGTCACTAACATTTTGCAGGAGTTCGCTGACGTCTTTCCACAAGACGTGCCACCGGGATTACCGCCTATTCGAGGGATTGAGCATCAGATTGACTTAATTCCCGGTGCTTCACTGCCAAACCATGCACCATACCGTACCAATCCAGAGGAGACGAAGGAGATTATGCGCCAAGTACAAGAGCTTCTCGACAAAGGTTATATACGCGGATCCCTTAGTCCTTGTGCTGTTCCTATTATTCTAGTACCGAAAAAGGATGGTACATCACGTATGTGTGTTGATTGTAGAGGCATTAATAATATTACTATTCGTTATCGTCATCCTATTCCTAGGCTAGATGATATGCTTGATGAATTGAGTGGCTCTACAATATTCTCCAAAGTTGATTTGCGTAGTGGCTACCATCAAATTCGTATGAAATTGGGAGATGAATGGAAAACAGCATTTAAAACTAAGTTTGGATTATATGAGTGGTTAGTCATGCCTTTTGGGTTAACTAATGCACCTAGTACTTTCATGAGATTAATGAACGAAGTTTTACGTGCTTTCATTGGACGATTTGTGGTAGTTTACTTTGATGACATACTGATTTATAGCAGATCTTTGGAAGAACATTTGGAACATTTACGTGCTGTTTTTATTGCTCTACGTGATGCACGTTTGTTTGGTAACCTTGGGAAGTGCACCTTTTGCACCGACCGAGTATCTTTTCTTGGCTATGTTGTTACTCCACAGGGAATTGAAGTTGACAAAGCCAAGATTGAAGCTATTGAGTGATGAGGACATCAATACAATTGTTACACCCACAACCCCTGCTGCTATACATACTGGACCAATTACTAGAGCTCGTGCACGCCAACTAAATTACCAGGTACTTTCGTTTCTTGGTAATGATTCTAATGTTCATGAGAATATGATGCTGCCTAAATTGGATACATTTGTTTTGCTTACAAATGAAGGGCCTAGCTTGGAGAAGGATGAACATTGGAGCAAGAACAAGCATGGAGATGATGGCATGCGCAAGGGGAACAAGAACGGAGTTACAAGTGATGATTTCAGGACTTTGAAGCCACCATAATGGGTGCATGAAGCCTTGGACGAAATATACAAGATGCCACTTCCTAAATTTCGTCCCGAGGCTATTTTAGGTGCTGCGTCACCTTATTATTGGGCCAGGCCCATGTAATTTCGAAATACATAAGTATAGGCTATTTTTAGAGTCCGTATGTGTGGGGAAACAAGAGATAGGGTTGATTTCGGACCCCTCCACCAAGGGCCACGAAATTCCCCCCCTCTTCCTCCATATATACAGCCCTTAGGGCATCGTTTAGACTTCAGGTTTTGTTTAGATTAAAAGTTCGCCATAGCTGCAACTTCGCGTACTTCGTTTGTGTTCAACGACCAGACAAAGGCGTCACAGAACCCCACCTTGATCAATAAAGCTTTCATCTTATATTCGCAATATCCAGATTGCAATCTCAGTTTCTTGCTTGTTCTTCGTTTGCTCGCAGGAAACAGACCCTCGTGGTCAGGTTGATCGTGCTCCGGCGTGGTCAATAACCTCTCGGAGTTGGTTTAGCGATTGCTAAGGCGCGACGTCCTCGCACGTTCGTAGTCGGATCGTCAAAGTTGACTTCCACCAAAGCGAAATCCACCATCTCATCGAAAGACGGGACACCTTTGCCTCTATCAACAAATCCCCTTGATATGAATGAATGAGATGCACCAGTATCGAAAAGAACAAGTGCTGTAAATGCATTAATCAAAAACTTACTGACAACTGCGTCAGGTTGATCCTCAATCTCCTCCACACTGACGTGGTTCACCTGACCTTTGGTGAAGGGGTTGGGCTTCTTTGCATAACCTCCATTGCCATTTCCATTCTTTGCTTCAGGACATTCAGTGGCGTAATGTACGGTCTTCCCGCATATGAAACAAGTAATGTGGCTCAGATCCCTCTTGCTAGTGTTGCGGGGTTGGTATGGCTTTGACCGTTTCTTCCTCCATTCCCATTGCCATTCTTAGGGCCACTTTGGTTGTGCGAACTTTCTCCATTGTGCAAATGTCCTCCATGCCTATGGCATCCATGGTTGTGAGTATGTCCTCCCGAGTACGGGGAATAGCGGGGCTTCTGCTGAGCTCCAGAAGTGTAACTCCCCTGTCCATACTTCCTCTTGCGGTTGTCAATCTGTTGCTTCTTGCCTTCTATCATGAGTGCCTTGTCTACCACCTCCTGGTAGTTGTTGAAAGTTGCCACCATCAACTGCATGCTCAGCTAATCAACGAGTCCCTCAAGAAACTTCTCCTGCTTCGCGGCATCTGTGGCCACATCATCTGGGGCATAGCGTGCTAACTTGCTAAACTCATCCACATACTGTCCCACTATACGACCTCCTTGGAGCAAGTTGCGAAACTCGTGCTTCTTCATGCTCATAGCTCCTGCTGAAACATGGGCGGTGCAGAAAGCCTGCCGAAACTGATCCCATGTAACTGTATCAATGGGGTAAGTGGTGGTGAAATTCTCCCACCAAGAAGTTGCGGGTCCATCAAGCTGATGTGCGGAAAAGCGCACTCTCTCCGTATCTGTGCATCCTGCAGTGATCAACTCCCTTCAAATCTTGTGGAGCCAATCATCTGCAACAATCGGCTCGGTGCTGCTAGAGAACACCGGCGGATTGAACCTCATAAAGCGGGCTAGGTTGTCAACACGGGGTAGTGGTGGTGGTGGGTTGTAGTAGTAGTAGTAGTTGTTGCCTTGGTTTTGGTTCTGAACTAACATCTGCATCAAGGCATTCTGCTGCTGGATCAACTGGGTAAGCTCTGGTGGGAACATGAATCCATTGTCATGTCTCGGAGGCATCTGATGGGTTAGAAGGGGTGAGAAAACAAAATAGAATAAGGTCTAAGAGAGATTCACTACCCATATGCACATGACACAATCACAATCAATTCGCTTCATTCAATATCAAACAAGGTTCACACAAAAGATCTAAACTACGATTACAAACTCGATCGATGCTAACTACTTGGAAGAATACTACTAGTAACATGGTGGTCGTCTAGAAATTTTGATCGGAGGAAGACTCCATGATATCTGCTCCAGCTTCGTCAACGAAGTTGTCATCACTGTCATCATTTGCATCACTATCCGTGTCGGTGTCGTCCAAGATGATGTAGTCCGCCGAATGGATCTCCTTTGCAGGTTCTCGCTTATGGTTCTCCACGGGTAGTCCTAGCTTCCTCGTCAAATCTTCATGCTTCTCTAGTAGTACGGCAGTTTCTTCCTCATATCCATCGCGTGTAGACTTGAGTTCCTCTTCTAGCTCGATATTCTTCTTCATCAGCTTCTTGATCTTCTTCATGTTGAAACATAGTTGATTCTCTTGTCGGCGAATGTGATCACCCATCTCCTGAATGTAAGCTGCAATTGATCCATCCTTCCTGGTTGGAATCATCTCCCATTCTTCGTCTCGACGGCCACATATTTCATAAATGGTGTTTTCCAGCTCCTTGTGGTACACTTCACATATGCGTCCAAAAGTGATGTGCGCTACCATGCTCTTTCCCAAACTCCAACTTGGTGCATCCAGGTAGAAATCAATAGGCTCCGTTGTTGGCGCAAATGTCCTCCCAGGTACCCAGACTTTGATCTTCTAGCGCCCCTATTCCGATAAAGTTGCAGAGAAAGTCCTAGTTAAGTTTGGTAGTCCGATGTTCAAGTACTTAGTGACTTCCTTCAAGTGTCGTCCGAAAGGGGTGTCATCATCCGGCTGAGTGAACTTGTTCCTGGGGTCCGCCATCTATAGAGTAGAAATAGAGGAGAATTAGAAATGAGCAAAGAAGAGTATCCTGTGGCTTTTCCTAGTGGTCGCATCCTACAGTCAACATGTGCTCTAATACAATCTTGTAGTGATCACGATCCCAATGGACCGAAGTCTCTGTGCTTAAGTGTTATCCCTGGATCGGTAATGCTGACACACAGTACTCAAGGAATTATAACAGAATTCAATCACACACTCATTACATCGAGTCCTCATAAAGAGTATGATTACACAAAAATAGTATGGCTGAAGGCCATCTAAACTAAATAACTATTGAAGCCTCGAAGGTAAATGAGTCCATCGACTCCAACGACATAGCTGAGTGCAAGACAACGACCTATCAAACCTTATTCGTCGTCTGAGAAGTCTGCAACATGAGACGTTGCAGCCATGTAGGTCAGCACATTGAATATGCTGGCAGAGTTGCACTGTAAAGCAATGAATGCAAGAACTATATCTACATGCAATATTTGGCTGGTGGAGGCTCTAAATTTATGATTTTGCATAAAGCTAGTTTTTCCCTACAACAAAGGAATAAATTTTATTTAAACTACTCCCAAGTTGTTCCAATATTTGAGAAGGTTCCTCCAACTCAAATCCCAATTAAACAAGTATCATTATTAAACCCAATTCAATTAATTAAAAGTGATGAGATCAATAGTAATATCCAATTCTAGATACTCAAGATGTCCATAACCGGGGACATGGCTAACCATGATTAGTTTATACACTCTGCAGAGGTTGCGCACTTTTCCCCACAAGACTCGACCACATCCATGATCGGAAGATCGAGACATAGTCTTTCTAAAGCATTAACTCTCTACTCCGGGCAGACCGGTGATATGTCTCCAACGTATCTATAATTTATGAAGTATTCATGCTATTATATTATCTATTTTGGATGTTTATGGGCCTTACTAAACACTTCTATATCATTTTTGGGACTAACCTATTAACCGGAGGCCTAGCCCAAATTGTTGTTTTCTTGCCTATTTCAGTGTTTCGAAGAAAATGAATATCAAACGGAGTCCAAACGGAATGAAACCTTTGCGAGAGTTATTTTTGGAACGGAAGCAATCCAGGAGACTTGGAGTAGACGTCAGGGAAGCTTTGAGGTGACCACGAGGCAGGGAGGCGCGCCCCCACCCTCGTGGGCTCCTCGTGGCTCCCCTGACCGACTTCTTTCGCCTATATATATCCATATACCCTAAAAACATCGGGGAGCACCATAGATCGGGAGTTCCGCCGCCGCAAGACTCTGTAGCCACCAAACACCTCTCGGGAGCCTGTTTCGGCACCCTGCCGGAGGGGGAATCCATCACCGGTGGCCATCTTCATCATCCCGGCGCTCTCCGTGACGAGGAGGGAGTAGTTCACCCTCGGGCCTGAGGGTATGTAACAATAGCTATGTGTTTGATCTCTCTCTCTCTCTCTCGTGTTCTTGATTTGGCACAATCTTGATGTATCGCGAGCTTTGCTATTATAGTTGGATCTTATGATGTTTCTCCCCTCTACTCTCTTGTAATTGATTGAGTTTTCCCCTTGAAGTTGTCTTGTCGGATTGAGTCTTTAAGGATTTGAGAACACTTGATGTATGTCTTGCCGTGCTTACCTGTGGTGGCAATGGGATATTCATGTGATCTACTTGATGTATGTTTTGGTGATCAACTTTCGGGTTCAATGAACTTATGCATAGGGGTTGGCACACGTTTTCGTCTTGACTCTCCGGCAGAAACTTTGGGGCACTCTTTGAAGTACTTTGTGTTGGTTGAATAGATGAATCTGAGATTGTGTGATGCATATCGTATAATCATGCCCACGGATACTTGAGGTGACATTGGAGTATCTAGGTGACATTAGGGTTTTGGTTGATTTGTGTCTTAAGGTGTTATTCTAGTATGAACTCGGTGATAGATCAAACGGAAGAATAGCTTTGTGTTATTTTATTACGGACTCTTGAATAGATCGATCAGAAAGGATAACTTTGAGGTGGTTTCTTTGGAGTGACTCTTTGTTGCATGTTGGGGGATAGTTATATGATCCAATTATGTTATTATTGTTGAGAAAACTTGCACTAGTGAAAGCATGAACCCTAGGCCTTGTTTCCTACCATTGCAATACCGTTTACGCTCACTTCTATCATTAGTTATTTGCTGTTTTTATATTTTCAGATTACAAAAACCTATATCTACCATCTATATTGCACTTGTATCACCATTTCTTTGCCGAACTAGTGCACCTATGCAATTTACCATTGTATTGGGTGTGTTAGGGACACAAGAGACTCTTTATTATTTGGTTGCAGGGTTGCTTGAGAGAGACCATCTTCATCCTACGCCTCCCACGGATTGATAAACCTTAGGTCATCCACTTGAGGGAAATTTGCTACTGTCCTACAAACCTCTGCACTTGGAGGCCCAACAACGTCTACAAGAAGGAGGTTGTGTAGTAGACATCAACCGGTACACCTACTTTCCCCTACATCTGCTAGTCCACCTCTTCGAGAGCTCATACAACTTACTCAACTACGCTAGAGCCCATAATGGCTTGTGGCTGCACACGGAAGTTTCTAGGCATGAAATATCATGTGATCCCTTTGAGCCTGGGTGGCGAACCGAGGAAAAATCACAAGGGTACTCCGGGATTTCCCTAATGGACAAACACTAGATTCTCCAGGTGCCCCAACCAATCCACCCAGATGTGTATTAAAGTTGCCACCTTAAAGTTATCCAAGATTAATAACTCTCATAACTTCCATGTGTATCACGACCCAATCCCCATCTACGAGCATGGCTAAGCAATAATAGAGCATAACATATATTCCCGGGGTGATCAAAAGGTATTAGGTTCCTACCTCAAGTACTACAGCCAAACCACATGTTCCCAATCCTACTCATGCAAATATTTGAGGGGCAAAACTAATGCATAGTAAAAACTAGGTATAGAAGAATATGATCAAAGTATAACTTGCCTTGCTAACGATCTGCAAACTCTAGAGATTCATAGTAACAAGCGAACACAAAAACTGCCGAACAGGCGATTTTTACCGGCTAAACGGAAAAGACCGGCGGCGGCGCTAGGCGGCTTTAGATGGTGGTGCGGGCGGCGGAGGTGAGCTGCGGCGGCGGCGGGCGATGTGCGGGGCGGCGGCGGCGGCGGCGGCTTTGAGGAGGGGAGGGGCTGGGTCGGCTCCCTTATAAAGGGGCCCCGGGGCTCCTCCTACTTGGAGCGGGGTCGGGCGGCGGCGCGTCATCGGACTCCTTCGCGAGTCTGGCGGCGGCATAGCGTGCGGCGCGGGGAAGGCGGCGCGGGCGAGTGGGCTGGCTGAGCCTTCGGCCAAGTTCAGTGTAAAACTTTTTTTTTAAATAATTTCACCGCGAAGAAAAATCTTAATAAACTATAAAAAAATCTAAAAATTCAAGAAACAATTTTCACTGTCCAAACCTAATATTTAGGACAAGATGATCATTTTTATGGACTAAAATGCAATTTTCAAAAATGCAAGTGTTTCTCTAATTCAAATAAAATAAAAATTCAAATAAAATAATAATTTGATTTCAACATTTCTTTTCCAATATTTCTCTTCTGTTGAAGAAGTCATATTATCTTCTCTCATTTATTTTTATTATTGGAAAGCATTGGAAAGAAAATATTGAAAATCAAATTGATCCTTTCAAATTTGAAAAAAAAATTCAAATATGAATTTTGTGAAACCTCCAACTCTCTCCTTGGGTCCTTGAGTTGCTTAAGATTTCTAGGATCACAAAAAAATGCAAAATAAAATATGATACGCATATGATGATCTATGGATAACATCCAAATTGAAAATTGGGATGTCACACCACCTATCTCCTCTCACTAACCAGGCCCCTCGCCGCCATCGGAGGACGCCGCCAGGCAATGCCGGTACGGCGGACGGTGGTGGCGAGGATCATTTGCTCTGGCTTCAGCGACCGGAGGTGACTTCCTGGCACACTGTGAGTCTTGGTGGGCAACGGCCATGGTCGGCTAGCACAGCTAGGCGATGTTCCTGGTAGAGTGTGACGGCGTTTGGCGGCTAATGGTTCCAATGAAGTGGACATGCCTTCTGGGTTCTCACTACGCCATGGGGGATCCAAGACTGCGACATATCAACTTCGGTTGTGTTGCCCGGCCACTCATCTCCTCGTCTTGCACCTGATGTTCGTGACCTCCGGTGTTGGGGATATAACCCCACAGTATGACCCGCTCGTTCAGGGCCAGGTTATCCGGTGGCGACTTAAGGAAAAAAGGTTCGTTACATGGTGGCGACTTGACTCAGTTAAGAGAAAAAGGAAACTTTTTTTAGAAAGAAGATGCTAGGAGCGTCCAGCTTTAAATTAATAAAGCCCACAGGACATGCAGAGTAGAAACCGATCGAACATTACACAAACCAAAAGCCCAAGGCGCAACAAGATAAAGAGTCTGGAGGGTTCAAAGCCAGCAAGCGGGCAAGTTACAAGGCCAAGGCCTAAGCATTAGAGCACACAGGCTTGCAACACAAAAGAGCAGTCCCAGCCTAGGAAGGCATCGCCGGCTCCCTAGCTGCCACGAACACAGACAAAGGAAACTCCCTTGCTTGGGAGGTAAGATAGGTAGAAAGCAGATTAGGATACGGGTTGTATTATGCCCGGACTTTGTTGTAAGCCCATGGTCTCGACCTATATATAAAGGGGCGCCCGTGAGGCAAAAAGACTAATTTACAAGCTCTCCAGTACTAGGATAGACAAGTTGCACCCTTGTAATCGAGATCCCACATAATAAGCAATCAAGCCCGCTCACCATGAGGGACCGAACCTGGGTAAACCCTTGTCTCTCGATTCCGATCATCCCCGTTCAAGCTACTACCTCGAGGTAATGGCCTCACGACTAAGTCCTTTCACGAGGACACATGCTGTGACAATACCATGACAGTTAGTGCCCACCATGGGACACATGCTGTGACAATACCATGACAGTTAGCGCCCACCATGGGGCATCCCACGATCATCCCCATGGACGTATCTACATCTCCCACGACACCACTTGGACCAATGGCAAGAGCTCAAGCAAAGGCTATCGAAGATAAGGTGAACTCGCTCCATTCTGAACTCCCACTCTCTACACATGAGACATGGCTACTACCTCAAGCGGAAACACTATGTGTGATCAGGTACTTGGAGGAAGGCCATGGAACAGCTACATCCAATGGAAAAGACGACGAGGACACCGAGTACGAAGGCCAAGAAGAAGAGATACCGAAGAAGCTCCAGCCACCGGACGTCTGACCAGGCCGGACGTCCAACGCCTGATGCTCCAGCTAGCAGACGTCCGACTAGGACTGGACGTCTGGCGCCTGAAGGCCGTGCCGACCCAAGTGAGGGAGTCCTGGATTAGGGGGTCCTCAGACAGCCGGACTGTTAGACTATGAAGATACAAGATTGAAGACTTCGTCCCGTGTCCAGATGGGACTCTCCTTTGCGTGGAAGGCAAGCTTGGCAATTCGGATATGTAGATCTCCTTCTCCGTAACCGACTCTGTATAACCCTATCCCCCTCCGGTGTCTATATAAACCAGAGGGTTTAGTCCGTAGAACAACAACAATCATAATCATAGGCTAGCTTCTAGGGTTTAGCCTCTACGATCTCGTGGTAGATCAACTCTTGTAATACTCATATCATCAAGATCAATCAAGTAGGAAGTAGGGTATTACCTCCATCGAGAGGGCCCGAACCTGGGTAAACATTGTGTCCCCCGCCTCCTATTACCATTAGCCTTAGACGGACAGTTCGGGACCCCCTACCCGAGATCCACTGGTTTTGACGCCGACATTAGTGCTTTCATTGAGAGTTCCACTGTGCCGTCACGATAAGGCTTGATGGCTCGCCTTGTTGTCAAGGACAACATCACCTCTGGGGGAGCCTTGGCTGTAGGCCAGACTCTCCGGCTGGGCGGCTTCATCATGATCGCCCATTCGGCCGATGCGCCGACGATGACTTCTCAGGTCATCAAGAACAGCCTCCACGTCATCTCAGAACTTACCGAACAGATGGATCCAATGGAGCTCTCCTCCCTGAACGAGCTCCTGGATTGCATCGCCGCTCTGGGAGTCGCTACGGACTATGATCGGATCAGGCTTAAACCCGACCAAAGGGAGATTAACTCTCCGCTGGTCATCCATCAGATAGCGGTAGTGGAGGAGCAATGCATCGATTCTTCCTCTATTTTGAGGATGAACTATGTCCGGATTCCCGAGCTCTCCGAGCCGGATTCCCGTCTACGGGAGGACATGGCCCAAGCCCCGAACCTAGAATCAGACAGCGGGCCAGAAAAATTGGGCAACATCCCGGAGCCCAAGATGCCAAGCTCGGAAGCTCCTCTGCCCCTGGGTCTCAGATGGGGTCAGGGTTTGGATTTAAATCTACCCATCCAACCAGATACAAGCGATGTTTCCCACATTAGACAAGATCCCCAAGAGACAGTACTCACTTCTGGGCCAGATTCCTCCTTGTAATGAGCAAGGTTAAGGACTGTCGCGAGGAAGACGCAATCTCATTCTTTTGCAAAAATTGCACGGACAAGGGAATCCTCAACGCCATAAGTCGCCGTGACATAGTACACTTTGCTGACTTGGCGGCCATAGTACAAAAGTACTGTGCGATGGAAAGCGCCTGGAAAACCCAAGCAAAATTCTGGGATCCTCCGGCTCTCACTAAACCCCTTGTCCAAACAAAAAGGGTGCACTCTCGCAAGTCACCCGATCCAATTACAAAGAAACCAAAGCCCACTACAGGGCGTGGAACCGTATTGGAGGGATAGCTCAATGGGCCATGCAAAATTCACAGTACACTGGATACCATACCAACACACAACCTGCGAGCATGTTGGATACTCCGGCAAGTGGCCAAGAGCGGCGAGGATCTCCTCATCAACAATACCGCAGAGCACCATCCCGCGGAAAATAACAATACAATACTGACAGTCTTCGAGACTTTCGCCTCAAGTAATAGGCGCAAGTGAGCACTCTGCAGCCTCGCCGAAGTCTGCCACGTCACAGCAATAAATCCATGGAACGACACGGCTATAACCTTCAATACCAGCAACGAACCTCAATTCCGAACAGTCCGAGCACCAGCCGCTCTGGTCCTTAGTCCAATTGTGGACGGCTTCCGGCTCACTAAAGTGCTCATGGATGGCGGAAGCGGATTAAACCTTATCTACAAGGAGACTCTTAACAAAATGGAAATAGATAAGAGCCACATTGAGCAAAGCAGCACGACCTTCAGGGGAATAATCCCTAGTCAGGAAGCACGATGTGCGGGAAAAATCACACTAGATGTGGTATTCGGCACGCCGGAGAATTATAGGTCCAAAGAAATCACATTCTAAGTGGCCCCATTCAGTAGCGGATACCAGGCCCTTTTAGGGAGGGATGCATTCACGAGCTTTCAAGATATACCCCGTTACGAGTACATGAAGCTCAAGATGCCCGGGCCCAATGGAATAATCATCCTAGCTAGTGATCCGGACGTAGCACTCCGTGCCGAAAATAAAACCGGCGCACTGGCCCTTGAGGCATTATCCGAAGCCCTCGCGGCCGAAGAACTAACTGCGCTGTGCTCCATAGTGGACAGGGACGACGTGATACTCGACAAATGACCCAAGTCCACCTCTTTCAAACCAGCGGACGAAATAGTCAAGTTCCAGGTCCACCCAACGGACCCTACAAAAACAGCATCCATCGGAGCACAGCTGAACCCCACAATAGACGCCGCACTACGAGAGTTCTTGCGTGAGAATTGGGACATCTTCGCCTGGCATCCTTCAGACATGCCAGGTATCCCACGCAGGCTGGCCGAACATAGCCTAAACATACTGAAGGGATACAAGCCGGTCAAGTAGACTCTTCGGCGGTTTTCAGAACCTAAGCGACAAGCCATGGGAGAAGAGCTAGCTAAGTTACTCGAGGCCGGATTCATCAGAGAAATAAAACATCCGGACTGGCTAGCAAACCTAGTGATGGTACCAAAGAAGGACAAATCCTGGCACCTATGTGTCGATTTAAAGGACCTCAATAAGGCTTGCCCTAAGGATCCCTTCCGACTCCCCCGCATCGATCAAATCATTGACGCTACTGTAGGACACGACTCATTGTGCTTCCTCGAAGCATACTCCGGATACCATCAAAGCAATATGGTGGAGTCCGATCAAGCCGCAATGACATTCATCACTCCATACGGCCCCTTACGTTCTAACACCATGCCTTTCGGGCTAAAAAACACCGGTGCAACCTATCAACGCATGATTCAGACATGCCTGGAAACACAAATTGGCAAAACAATGGAGGCATACGTAGACGATGTGGTTATCAAAACCAGACACGTCGAATCTTTAATAGACGACTTGAGGCTTATGTTCGACAATCTACGAACATATGACATCAAGCTCAATCCGAAAAAATGCATTTTCGGCGTACCTGCCGGAAAGCTCTTGGGCTTCATCGTTTCCAATAGAGGAATTGAAGCAAATCCGGCTAAAATCCGAGCTCTGTCGTAGTTGGCTACCCCAACATACCTCAAGCAAATCCAGAAATTAACTGGATGTGTGGCTGCCTTAAGCCGCTTTATCTCCCGATTAGGAGAAAATGCACTACCTCTTTATCGCCTTCTTCGACGCACCGAACACTTCGAGTGGACGGATGCGGCTACGGCCGGACTGGAAGAAATAAAGGCCCTCTTTGCCAGCAATCCAATCCTGGCCGTGCCAAATATCGGCGAACCTGTGCTGTTATATATAGCTATAACACACCAGGTTGTAAGCGCAGTGCTCGTCGTCGAACGAGAGACGGACGTACATAAGTTCCCGCTTCAAAAGCCGGTATACTATGTATCCACTGTCCTCACTCCATGCAAGTCACGATACCCACGTTATCAAAAGATAGCATAAGCGGTCTTCATGGCATCCCGGAAACTACGACACTACTTTCAAGAGTGTTCAATCATGGTGGCCTCTGAAGTACCCCTCAATGATATAATAAATAACCGCGATGCCACGGGCCGGATTGCTAAATGGGATATCGAGCTCCTCTCGTTCGACATAACATATAAACCACGGCGAGCCATTAAGTCACAAGTACTGGCTAACTTCGTCGTCGAATGGACAGAAGCCGAACTCCCTAAAGAGTACAGCGCGTACTCCAATTGGATCATGCACTTTGACGGCTCTAAGATGCTGGCTAGTCTGGGGGTAGGCGTTGTCCTGACATCCCCCACCGGAGATACAGTCCAATACGTACTCCAAATACTATACACAGACTCCAACAATGCAGCCGAATATGAGGCTCTGTTGCACGGTCTTCGGATGGCAGTCTCCATGGGCATTCAATGCCTAGAAGTGCGTGGGGATTCGAACCTCACAATATCTCAAATAAATGGAGACTTCGACGCCAAGGACCCAAAAATGGCGGCTTACCGCAATGCCGTCCTCAAAATGTCAGCTCGGTTCGAGGGGCTCGAATTCCACCATGTGGTCCGGGAAAATAATCAAGCGGCGGATATCCTCGCCCGCATCGGCGCCAAGAGCGACCCCGTCCCACCTAATTTCTTCTTGAAAGGCTGTACAAGCCATCCGTGGTGTGGGAAGGGGAGACCGGCAATACCAGTCAGGATCCGAACACAACCCCAGATCCCGAACACTCTGACGTAATTGGAGGCTCCGCCACCGAAATAACGCCTTCGGCCCATGTGATCATTGCTGTCATCGCCCCGTGGACTGAACCCTGCTTAGCCTACTTAAATAGGCAAGAACTCCCTGAGGACCCAACTGAGGCACGTTGCATTGTGCGGTGCTGTAAAGCCTACAAGGTCCACGAGGGAGAGCTTTATAAGAAAAGCGCGACTGGAGTTCTCCAAAGGTGCATCTCCGAAGAGGAAGGGCAGCAGATCTTGGCCGAAATTCATGCCGGACTCGGCGGCCACCATGCCGCAGCCCGGGCACTCGTAAGCAAGGCCTTCCGTACAGGTTTCTATTGGTCGACAGCCCAGGCAGACGCACAGGACCTTGTCCAACATTGTGTCGGTTGCCAGCTTTTTGCATATCAAAGCCATGTGCCCCCTACCGCTCTCCAAACAATCCCCATCACTTGGCCCTTTGCAGTCTGGGGGCTCGATATGGTTGGACCCCTTAAAGGAGGAAGCCATAAGAAGAAATACTTGTTGGTCATGGTGGACAAATTCACCAAATGGATAGAAGCCTAACCAGTTAAAACGGCCGAGTCCGGACCAGTGATAGACTTTATATCCGGGGTCGTACACCGTTAGGGTGTCCCCCACAGCATCATCACCGATAACGACTCAAACTTCACAGTCGACTAGGTGAAAACTTGGTGCGGCAAAATGGGCATTAAGCTCGACTATGCCTCCCTCTATCACCCCCAAACAAATGGTCCAGTCGAATGAGCAAATGGTCTTATTATGAGCGGCATTAAACCCAGACTAGTGCGATCCTTGAAGGAATCAGATACGCACTGGGTCGAGGAGCTTGACTCCGTACTATGGGGGCTGCGGACCATGCCAAATCGCACCACCGGATACACACCATTTTTATGGTGTACGACGCAGAGGCAGTGCTACCCTGCGATATCATTCATGACTCACCTCGAGTGCGCATGTATGAAGGGAGAGAAGCTGAACTAGATCGGTAGGACTGTTTAGATGCCCTGGAGGAGGAGTGTGACGTAGCAAAGGCCCATTTCGCATTCTATCAGCAGCAGAGTTGAAGGTATCAAAGCAGAGAAGTACAGGCCAAAACTTATAATGTTGGCGAACTTGTTCTACGCCTACCAGAGAAGAAAAAGGACAAGCTCAAGCCCAAGTGGGAGGGTCCCTTCATCATTGATAAAGTTCTCACCAGAGGAGCGTACCGTCTATGTGATGCATCAGATAATCGACTCGAGCCGAACCCATGGAACAAGGCCAGACTCCAAAGATTCTACACCTAGTGCCAAACATTGTGTTCGTCTCCCTACCTCCGCCTTTCTTTTTTAAGTTATATCCTCTCTCTCTTTCTTTTTTTATAGCCTTAAAAACTTCAAGTATGCTTCGACCGCACACTCCTGCCGCGCTATGCGCACTCAATATACCTGTGGGCTTCTTATATAGAAGCTTAAATAATTATCTTCTCGGCTTTATGCCCACCACATATGCGTCATTCCTCCATATGTACCTTTTTTCACCATTATATGCATCGGTATGACTTAACTTTTGGCCAAGCTGGGTTGCCTGGCTCTTGTGTTTATGCCCTACATTCCCGTTAATTTGGCTAGGGCATAAGGGGAGCACCTCTGTGATTGTTACTGTCGGGTCAGCCCGATGTGTACCTCAGACTGGGTAAAGCCGAAAGCTAGCGTTCTTAAGGGAATATTCGATCGGTGAACAAAAGATGTTTCTCACTTATTGCAATACATGCCCCCAGATGTTTATATCCTGCATCGCTTTTCGCAGTTCGGACATGCACATTAGTGCATGCGTACCCAGGGAAAGGAACCCTTAATGGAACTATTCTCCCTGGAAGATGTTTCTTACTATCCATGTAATATAACATAGCTAGTTGGGTACTTGTCTGTTCAAGCACTTATGACCCCTACGCCTGGTTTCCACGCGTGCCCTGGTTTTTACATAACTGAGAGGGTATTCGGATACACCCCGGACTGTCGGGTCCATAGGTTGAAGCGAAAAGGTCCACCAAGACAAATGATTCACAATCCGGCTAGGGACAAAATATGTCCTATGAAGTACAAAGTCACTTAGACTGACTAAATTCTTCTTCTATACCATTCAACATGCTGTCTAGCCTACAATCCTGTTGGGAATACTTCCCGGCTAATGCTACCTGGTCATATACCAGACTAACGGGGATCTCTTTCCCATCTGACCCTACAGGTCCGACCTCGGCCATGTGGTTCGGGTCAGCCTTGGTGTATCGCGTCTTCACCATGGCCCAGGCTTCCCTTGCACCTTGTCAGCAGGCCGATATCTTCCATAATCGAAAGCGCCGCCGTGCTCCCTTGAGCATCTCGACAAGCTCACCCATGCCTCCTGGCAGGGAGGCGGACGGCCACAAGGCCTGGGCAATACGCTGCATCACCTGCCGAATTTGTCCGTGCAGTTGTGAGAGCTCTTGCAAAAGATCGCCTGCAGATCCGGGCATCTCCTCTTCGGGACGACCTGTCAGCATACCTACAGACATAATTCTGTTAGCCCGCTTCTTCGCCGAACTCTATAAAGGTTCGTTCGAGCACTTATTGAAAATGCTGTGTCGAAGCCTCTTATTCTCCTTCACGGAGTCAGCAAGCTGGGCCCGAACATCTTTTAATTCGACGCCCAGCCGGGTATTCGCGTCCTAAAGATCATTTTTCTCCCGTATAACCTTTGTAAGCATGTGCTTGCCAGCTTTTAGCTGTCGTTGAGCATGTTGCTCATCCTCCGATACGATCTCCAGATTACCTCCGGGATTGTCTGCAGAATCTATTGTCAGATTTGCATGCATGCCGAATACTAACTGGTATATGTCAATATATTCTTTTTGATCAAGACAAGTATTACCAGACGAGGCCTTCTTGGACTCCTCCATTCCGGCAACTGCGGCCCGTAGCTGGGCTTTGCACTCCTCCAGCTCTTGAGACAACTGGGTATTCTTCTTCGTGAGAGCCTACAAATACAATGATCCTTAAATCAGTTGCGCCAACTATTTCAAGTCTCAGGGGCTATTGATATACATAATTATCAGAATTTCTTACCTGTATGTCCTTTACATACTGGTCCGTGGCTCTGGTAAGGCCATCTTGAGCGGCTCGGATGTACGCATCTCCTGAGTTAAAGGCATTGAACGCCTCTTCGGAGAAACTAGGGTCGCGGAGTACGGCCCGGTGGCGCATGTGATTCATGGCACTCTCCACTTCGAAATTTGTAGCGGATAGTCTATTCGTATCCTCTGTAGGAGGACTATCGTGGATTTGTCACGGCAGATGTCCTAGTGGAAGGACTTAGTCGTGGAGCCATCGCTACGGGTTAACTTGAAGGGGTTAAAGCGGACACAAAGACATGGGGGTTTATACTAGTTCGGCCCCTTCGATGAAGGTAAAAGCCTACGTCTAGTTGTGATGGAATTGATGTGGTTTCGATGGCTAGGGAGCAAACAAGCTTCGCCTAGGCTCGAGTTGTTGTTGTCTGTCCTGAACCGCCGCCGGGTCGACCCCTTATATACACGGGTGACGCCCGTCGGTCCATAGAGTCCCAACCGGTTCATACTCGTATACCGGTTGGTATCTCTCTATTCCTAACTTACAATACAAGTTTACATATCAAGCCGGTTTACGGCTACAAGCTCTAAACCGACTACAGGCCTTGGGCCTTCATATGCTTATACTACTACTGAAGTTAACCCGGCCTAGATAGGCCGGTTCACGCCCGGTGGTAATATCCCCAACATTAGGCCCCAGATTGATTTGAACTGGTTCATGTCAATCCTTCACAAAATCTTTGTCTTGGATATCTTTTGGTAGTTGGTAAACCGCCTTGTCGTCATCATCTCTGGTTGCTGTAAACCGGCATGACGTCATCATGAAGCTAACATTTATGACGCCTTCTTTTATCAATCGATCTGCGATACCCAAGTCATCGGCTCCACTTCCGAAATTTCGGCTCCTGGATTCGCGCGCCTGACCCACATCTGTTGCCTTATAAATAGGACCGAAGGGTCATTTCCTTCTTCTCCTCTTCGTCTCTTTCTCTTCGTCTTCCTCGCATTGCCAGCCTCGGAGCTCCGCCGCTGCCGTCGACCTCTACATCGTCTTGGGCCGCTGCATCAACCTGAACGCACCAGAGCCCTGCGGTATCCTCCCGCGTCTTCTTCGTTTCCAGTAAGTCTTCTGTTCCTCTTGACATAAATCTGTTCTTAGGGTTTCCTGTTCTTGCCGAGTTCATCGTTTGTTCATATCCGTACCCAAACTCCTGAATAAATCTTTGAACCCCTGCCCCGATTAGCAGTAGCATTTTAGCATCCGCCTGTAGTTTCACGCTTAAGTCTATAGATCTCATCTACATATCTACTCGTTGGTTCACTTCCATTCTGTCTTTATCCTTTTGAATATTTTCTGTTTTTCTGAACTTGCTTCAGATCCATTGCTGCCATAAAACTTTGCGAAACCTGTTTCTGCATACTTAGCCCTCCGCCAACTTCGATTGCTTTCCATGTTTAGGTCAGGCGGTTTAACTTAATACAGAAAAAGTTAATAAACCGGCATATACCATTAGTCCCCTTGTTGAACCGCTAGAACTCTTTAGCCAGCTGAAGCCACCTTATAGACATCCAGTTTAAATGTACTGCCTCCGGTTTAACATTGCTCAGACCAGCACCTTCTGTTATCCAACATATTCCTGAACCGGAAACACCTATTTCTTGTAGATCTTACCATGGCCAAACAAGTGTATGA
This sequence comes from Triticum dicoccoides, assembly GCF_002162155.2. Classification (NCBI taxonomy): domain Eukaryota; kingdom Viridiplantae; phylum Streptophyta; class Magnoliopsida; order Poales; family Poaceae; genus Triticum; species Triticum dicoccoides. Next base: position 221,577,757 of record NC_041389.1, on the reverse strand, counting down.
GTGCAACTGGGTTCCTTCTCGCGTCACAGAGACTCAGCTGGACGATTTAGTCTTGATTGGCGCTTTAGATAGCAAAGATACGATCCACTGGAGGGTTCCTGGAAATGAATGTCCTCCCACACCTCAAGAAGGAGAGGTTGTGATCTTTGCAGATCATTTAGCCCGGGGCTTCAAACCGCCCGGTTCTAAATTTTACCGGATGTGTTAGCCAATTTCCAGCTCCGCCCGCAAGATATTGGCCCCAATTCTGTTACCAACCTATGTCACTTCCAAGTGCTCTCGGAGGTATACCTTCAAGAGGAGCCTTCAGTTGAATTGTTTAGAGACTGCTTCCACTTAAACCGCCGCACAAAATTCACTGATGGCCCCAATACTGAATTGGGCGGTATGGCAATTCAAAAAAGAAAGGAGATCACTTATCCCCACGCCAGACTACACAGTCACCCCAAGGAGTGGAATGCAACATGGTTTTATTGCAAAGACACTTCTCCTGAGAATGAAAATCCTTTACCTGGCTTTCGTCCGGAGCGGCTCAGCAACACTCACCCCTTTCCGCAAAGATTAAGTGCCAAGGAGAGAAGTAAATATGCTCCCCAATTATCCAAGCTCCGAGCCTTCATGGCCAACGGTTTAACAGGAATAGACCTTGCACACTGTTGGATATCATGGAGCGTACTGCCTCTCAGCCGGCGCTCCGGTTCGATGTGCAAGTACACTGATAGCGTCGATGACCCACTCCGACACACCAAAATCCAACTCTCCGATGATGAAGTCACAGAGTCTGTGAAGAAAATGCTGAATGAACCGGAGCATCTCTGCGCTCAAACCGGCCTGCTCCCTTTCTGCGCTACCAACAAACAGCCAGCTGTAAGATTTTTATTATTCTTTTATTGAACCTGTTACTACTATCTCCGTTTGACATCGATCACTGCTTAATCAGGGGGATAATTCGTTTTGGAGCAAGAAGCTTCCACAAGACAAAGCGGAGAAAGCAGAACGGCCAACCCGGCCAAAGACCAAGGTCATGAAGAAGCCTGCTAAAAAGAGGAAAACCACTGCTTCATCTGATCCGGCCGCTGACGATGATGTGGGTAACTCGGACTTTGAGGTAGAACTCGATTCACTAGGCTTACTTTTTACACGCCTTATTGATGACGATACTTGTCAGGACGACGCTGAAGCCAGCAATGCTGATATCGCTGAGGTAACTATTCTCTCTTCCGATTCAGATCCTTTGCCTTTGCCAAAATTTCGCCAGACAAACCGGAAAGTTAAATTTTCTCATCCTCTTGCTTACTTGGATCCCAAATTTCTTATGAAGACTCAGCAACACGAAGCTCACCGCACAACCCGGCACAGCGGCCAGGTAGTTACCTCCGCCGGTTTACCAAACAGTCTGGTTCGAAAACGCCGCTCCGAGGTCTCCGACCTTTTTATTAATTTACATCCTAAAGCGGGTTACTTCCGTCAACCTCTTAATCCGTCCGACTCCGATTATCAGGTTACTTCTCATTCCTCCTCTGGTGAATCATCGGCCACCCAGCTGCCGCCACTGAAAACGGTCCTTGGGTAAGTTAAGCTGAACATATGCTTCTGGTATACTGTGTCATAACTTATGCTGTTCCCTTATTCTTTGTTTCTCTTTCAGGGCTAAACCTAAACCGAGCAAGAAAGCCCGCCTGGACAAAGCGGCCGAGGAAGATGTGGCCCCTGAACAGGGTCGAGCTCCAGATCTTGAAGCGTTCGTTCATGAGGATATTCCCAACGATCCTCCCTTGCAAGATGATACTATCCTTGAGAAAAGGCCTATCAATGCCTCAATCCCTGTTGACCCGCCTGCCAGCTCCATCCGGATTGAAAGATCCCGCAGTCCTTCAAAACCTGCCGACAATCCGACCGCGCCAACGCAAACAGGTGAGTCCAAAGATGATGACGTTGTGATTACCGGTGTGGGTCGCTCTGAACCAGGGAATCCTGTCGCTTTAACCAAGCATACTGTGAAAGAAGATTTTTCTGCCCTGAACAAGGGTAAATGGGATGTTGAGCTGGAAACATATGCTGCTCTGAGTGCCCATGATCTTCATTCGGGTTACTTGAACCGACTATATACTAGTCGTGACTGTGAAGCTGGCCTGGTAAAGATGATGAGAGATAAATTTGAGGTAACTTCCTTGTGCTTCTTCTTTCTTTAAGTACTGCCACTATATTTATCCTCCTAGCCCCCAAGGGCCAGTTTGTAGTCTTCTTCAAACCGGGACTTGAATACTGTCCACAATACTTTGAAATCCAGCAATGTAGCCCCCGAGGGCCGGTTCAACTTAGCATAGTTAAACCGGAACTTCAATAAAGATTATAACATGAGAACATAACTGAGCAAATAGCCATTAGCCCCCAAGTGCCAAGTTGAATACCTGTATTGAGCTTGGGACTTTGCGATTTAGTAATAGATGAAAATTGAAGGTGCATTAGCCCCCAAGTATCAAGCGCATAACTTGTTATGTGGTTGGTACTTCAGATTCTTGCACTGTTTGTTTGAAAGCAAGCACTGTCTGTATGCAGGCTGAAGTGAAGATCAAAGAGGACCGGATTACTGATCTTCAGGCAACTTTGAAAACCCTACAGGCTGAAACCGACAAGGCAAAGGAAGAATTAAGCGGCGCCTTGAGAATCACAGAAAAGCTGAAGGAGGGCTTCAACAAGGAGCAGGCTGATTGGGACGCTGAAAAGGCCGGTTTAACAAAAAGGGCTGAAAATGCTGAAGCTGCCCTTAAACCGGTGGTAGATGAACTTACTGCCGTAAAGCGGCAAGTACATTCCATGACCGCTGCTATCTTTGGTAAGCTCCTTTTGATTTCTTTGACAATTCTGACCTGCTTACAACAGATCCGGTTTGTGACTTCTCCTGTATTGTTGCAGGTACACGTATTGGTCACTTAGGATCAGATGTTCGGATGAAGTTGAAGGCTGCATACAATTTGATTGAGCAACTGTATATCGGAGCGCAGCGGATCATTACCACTGCATCTCATAACAAGCCGGCACCTACTTTAATTCAAGATACTCTGAAGAGGTTGTCAATGCTTCCTGCCCGGATTGAAGAACTGAAGAAATCTGCTGCTCGAACCGGAGCAATTAATGCCTTGATCCGGGCAAAAGCATGGGTGCCGGATTTTGATCCTGTTGAAGCAGATCAAGGCTATCCCAGCTTGAAGGAAGATGGCTCAGAATTCAATGAAGAGGATTTGAGAGCGATAAACCGTGCAGTGCGCCCTCTGGCTTATCAATTAGCCGAGGAGGCAGACTTGTCGCATTACCAAGCTCAGTACGATGATCAGAACAAGCGAGTGGCTGCACCAGCTTTTGAAGCGGAGAATCTGATTCCTCCAAACCGTAAGCATACTTACGCTCCTGATATTGAACCGTCTTCTCTGATCCATGAAGAGGCTGTCTTTCAAGCTTTAATGGGAATCGACTGGACCACTGTTGATTTCCAGCCAATGGATAGAGATGAGGAATCTGAAGCGACGCAAGACGATGAGCAGGCTTGAACCGGAGGCTGGTTTAAATGGCTGCCTTATGATGATCTGCCAAAATAACAATGATCTTATTTGGCCACCGTGTTGCCTTGTAATAGGATAGTTAATGCTTCTGTCTTGAATATGCCTTCGTGCATAAGTACTGATGCTTTTGTTTGAAAAGCCTCAAATTATATTTCCTGCAATCAGAAAATCTTGAACTTCGGTGTCGGTTGTATCGCCAGCCGGTTTATGATCTTGATATATATATATCATCAATGTATTTAAAACATATAACTAATTTAAGCGATACAAAGTACCTGCCATCACTGGGCATGAAGTTGTCTTAGCCAGGCTTGAAGCGGAGGTTTTATAAACCATTAACGTAAAAGGGGAGAAAAACAGCTCCCATGTAAACCGTGCTGGGTCATTACGAGCCCCCTGTGACTCCATGATGTTAACAGGAAAGGTAAACCGGGTATACTTCGCCGGATTAAAAATGAACCGAATCTGTCAGCTGAAACGGTTAAAAAGTATTGTTGGTTTGAAGGAAACACAACAGAAATTAAGAGATAGCCATAAAGAAATATGGAAGCAAAGGCAACGATAAAAACCGTTTGCAAAAAACATGCTATACTGAGCCGATCAGATGGTGTTACCATGGTCGGACAGGACCAAGCCCCCAATAGGAGTGACAATGGCTCAAGTCAGCCAGGTCCCCAAATGAAACCGTGGCATATATGCCAATCAAAAGGCGTGGCAATGGTTCGGGTTCGACCAAGCCCCCAAGTGATTTTGTGGCCTTAGGCCGATCAAGAGGCGTGCCTGGTTCAGACTTGACCATGTCCCCAAGTGATCTGGTGGCTTTCGCCTATCAAAAGGTGTCGCGTTGGTTCGGATACGACCAAGGCCCCAAGTGATATAAAAAGCAAATTTCAAGGGGTAAACTGGAGGCCGCTTTAAAACAGAACTACTCCATGTAACCACACATGATATGAAAGGACAGAGACCCCGCTTTAGCTGAGGCTCCGGTTTTATTATATCAAAGATAATATATACATTGTCATAATATGTACATAGAAAGAGCCGATGGCTCAAGTGTAGTAAGGCCGAAGATGAGCTATGTTCCACGGCCTGTTGGTCTCCTCCTCTGATTTGCGTGAGTCTTTATGCTCCCGAATATCGATCAGATAGTATGACCCGTTGTGCAGATTCTTGCTGACCACGAAAGGTCCTTCCCAAGGTGGGGATAACTTGTGCGCATCCGTCTGGTCTTGGATGAGCCGAAGCACCAAATCTCCTTCTTGAAAAGTTCTGGTTCTAACCCGGCGACTGTGATATCGACGAAGATCTTGTTGATAAATCGCCGAGCGGGCAGCCGCTTTGTTGCGCTCCTCATCGAATAGGTCCAAAGCGTCTTGCCGTGCTGTCTCATTGTCCGCTTCAACATAAGCCGCAACACGAGGTGAATCGTGCCGGATATCACTAGCGAGAACCGCCTCCGCTCCGTAGACCATAAAAAACGGCGTGTATCCTGTAGATCGGTTGGGCGTAGTATTGATACTCCATAGCACAGACGGTAGCTCTTCAACCCAACAACCCGGTGTTCTTTGCAATGGAACCATAAGCCGGGGTTTGATGCCCCGCAAGATCTCTTGATTAGCCCGTTCTGCCTGCCCATTGGATCGGGGGTGAGCCACTGACGATACGTCAAGTCGGATGTGCTCACATTCACAGAATTCCTTCATAGCACCCTTAGATAAATTGGTACCATTGTCAGTAATGATACTGTGTGGAAAGCCAAACCGGAAAATCACCTTTTTAATAAACTGCACCGTTGTAGCTGCATCACACTTGCTGACAGGCTCCGCTTCAACCCACTTGGTAAACTTGTCAACTGCCACCAAAAGGTGGGTTTTCTTATCCTCGGATCTTTTAAAAGGTCCGACCATATCCATCCCCCATGTTGTAAATGGCCAAGTAATTGGAATCATCCTCAATTCTTGAGCCGGCACATGAGCACGCCTTGAAAATTTCTGACAACCATCACACCGCTTAACCAAGTCTTCCGCATCAGCATGAGCTGTCAACCAGTAGAACCCGTGACGAAACGCCTTCGCCACCAGAGACTTTGAACCGGCGTGATGACCACAATCCCCTTCATGGATTTCTCGTAAGATTTCGCAGCCTTCCTCAGGAGAGACGCAACGTTGAAACGCCTCTGATACACTGCAATGATGCAATTCGCCATTGACAATGGTCATAGATTTGGATCGCCGGACTATCTGCCTGTCTAAAATCTCATCCTCTGGCAACTCTCCCCGGTTCATGTACGCAAGATAAGGAACTGTCCAATCCGGTATAATATGCAGGGCTGCCACCAATTGAGCCTCCGGATCAGGAATAGCCAAATCCGCTTCACCCAGGAGCTTGACTGACGGGTTGTGCAACACATCAGGAAAGACATTAGGCGGGACCGGTTTACGCTAAGAGCCCAACCGGCATAAAGCATCCGCCGCTTCATTTTTTCGACGATCCACGTGATCCACCTGATAATCTTTGAAGTGACCTGCAACCATATCCACCTCGCGACGATATGCAGCCATAAGTGGGTCCTTAGAATCCCAAGTGCCAGACACCTGTTGAGCCACGAGGTCCGAGTCACCGAAGCACTTAACCCGACTTAGATTCATCTCTTTAGCCATCCGGAGACCATGGAGCAAAGCTTCATACTCAGCTGCATTATTAGTACAAGGGAACATTAAGCGGAGAACATAACAAAACTTATCACCTCATGGGGAAGTTAATACGACTCCAGCCCCCGAGCCTTCCAATTGCCTGGATCCATCAAAATGGATAGTCGAATATGTGTGATCCGGCTTCTCCTCTGGTGCTTGCAACTCTGTCCAATCATTGATGAAATCAACAAGTGCTTGAGATGTTACTGCCGTCCGAGGCACATACTTCAATCCGTGCGGCCCAAGTTCTATGGCCCACTTGGCAATCCGGCCAGTGGCCTCCCGGTTCTGTATGATATCGCCCAAGGGAGCTGAACTGACCACTGTGATGGGGTGCCCTTGGAAATACTGCTTCAACTTTCGGCTTGCCATGAAAACTCCATATACCAGCTTCTACCAATGCGGATATCTTTGCTTGGATTCAATGAGCACCTCGCTGATATAATAAACCGGCCGCTGAACCGGATACTCTTTGCCTGCCTCCTTGCGTTCCACCACAATAGCCACGCTAACTGCTCGAGCATTGGCCGCTTCGTATAACAACAACGGCTCCTTGTCGACCGGAGCTGCAAGAACGGGCGGATTGGCTAATTGCCGCTTTAAGTCCTCCAACGCTTCATCAGCAGTCGGGCTCCAGATGAATTGATCTGTCTTCCTCAGCATCTGGTACAAAGAGATGGCCTTCTCTCCGAGGCGGCTGATAAACCGGCTCAGTGCGGCGATCCGACCCGCCAAACACTGAACATCATTGATACACTTCGGTTTAGCTAGGGAGGTGATTGCCGTATTTTTCTCCGGATTGGCCTCAATTCCTCTATTGGACACAAGAAAACCCAATAACTTGCCTACCGGAACACCAAAGACACATTTGGCCGGGTTAAGCATCATCTTGTAAGCCCTCAAGTTGTCAAAGGTTTCCTTCAAATCATCAACCAACGTCTCCTTCTGCCTTGACTTGACTACAATATCGTCCACATAGGCGTGCACATTACGGCCGATCTGTTTATGCAGGCAGTTCTGTACGCGCCGTTGATAAGTGGCTTGGGCGCTCTTGAGCCCAAAAGGCATAGATACATAGCAGAAGGCTCCAAAGGGAGTAATAAACACCGTCTTCTCCTGGTCCTTAACCGCCATTTTGATCTGATGGTACCCCGAGTATGCATCCAAAAAACTCAAACGCTCACAACCCGCCGTGGCATCAATAATCTGATCAATGCGGGGGAGGGCAAAAGGATCCGCTGGACAAGCCTTGTTAAGATCCGTGTAATCCACACACATACGCCAAGTGCCGTTTTTCTTAAGAACCAGCACCGGATTAGCAAGCCACTCTGGATGGAACACTTCAATGATAAAGCCAGCTCCTAAGAGTCTCGCCACTTCCTCTCCAATGGCTTTGCGCCTTTCTTTGTTAAACCGGCGGAGAAACTGTTTTACCTGTTTATACTTGGGATCAACATTAAGAGTGTGCTCAGCGAGTTCCCTCGGTACACCTGGCATGTCAGCAGGCTTCCATGCAAAAATGTCCCGATTCTCACGGATGAACTCGATGAGCACGCTTTCCTATTTAGGGTCCAAGTTGGCACTGCCAGTGAACTGCTTGGATGAATCGCCGGGCACGAAGTCAACAAGCTTGGTCTCAGCTGCCGATTTGAACTTCATATCTGAATCATGCTCCGTAGTGGGCTTCTTCAAAGGGGTCATGTCCGCCGGATCAACATTGTCCCTATAATATTTCAACTCCTCCGTGGCGCAAACCGACTCTGCATAGGCCGCATCACCTTCCTCACATTCCAAAGCAATCTTGCGGCTCCCATGAACCATGATTGTCCCTTTGTAACCCGGCATCTTGAGTTGCAAATAGATATAACAAGGCCGTGCCATGAATTTTGCATAAGCTGGCCGCCCAAACAAGGCGTGATACGGGCTCCGGATTTTCACCACCTCAAAGGTTAGTGTTTCAGATCGGGAATCATGCTCGTCCCCGAAAGCCACCTCCAGGGCTATCTTACCGACAGGGTATGCCGATTTGCCAGGCACCACACCATGGGACACCGTATTAGACGGTCTGAGATCCTTGTCTATTAGCCCCATGCGGCGGAATGTCTCATAGTACAGGATGTTAATACTGCTCCCTCCATCCATGAGCACCTTGGTGAATTTGTAACCTCCCACCTGAGGGTCTACCACTAATGCCAACTGGCCCGGGTTGTCAATCCGGGGGGGGGGGGTGATCCTCCCTGCTCCACACGATAGGCTGCTCTGACCAGCGTAAGTAACGTGGTATAGCCGGTTCAACAGAGTTCACCGCATGCTTGTGAAGCTTCCGGTCGCGCTTATCCAAGCTAGTTGTGAAAACGTGATACTGCCCATTGTTCAACTGTTTTGGCTGGCTCTGATAACCCGACTGCTACTGCTGCTGCTGTTGGTTGTAGCCCCCTTGACCGCTCTGATTGTTCTGGTTACTATTACCGCCCTGATTGAAACCTGAACCGGAAGCTCCATCATGACTCGACCCATGGAAACCGGATCCTGAACCACCACCTGACCCACGGTCATACCGGAAGGCATTAGAGTTTTTAAATTCCTGCATAATGTAACAATCCTTCCAAAGGTGGTTAGCCGGCGCCTCCTTCGTCCCGTGTTTTGGGCAGGGCTGATTCATCAAATAGTTTAAGCAATCCGGGTTAGGATTTGGAGCCCCATTACGATTCGCTGCTTTACCTCTGCACCGCTGACCCTTGTCCTGCGCATTAGTGTTAGCCACAAAGTCCATGCTGCCATCCGCTTTACGCTTGCCTCCGTTTCCATGGCCCACCGGTTTATATTGATGCCCCTTGGAATTGCTATTCTTCTTTCCCTTCCCTGCTTCGTCATCGTCAGTCTCGGGTTCCTTGGTACTATCAGAATCAGCATACTTCACTAAAGCGGACATGAGAGTTCCCATGTCATTACAGAACCGCTTCATACGCCCCAGCTTCAACTTTAAAGGCATAAACCGGCAGTTGCCCTCCAGGGTTATGATCGCCGAGTCAGCATTGATCCTGTCAGACGAGTGCAAAACTTCCGAAACGCGTCGCACCCAATGGGTTGTTGACTCTCCATCCTCCTGAACACAAGCCGCCAAATCAACTATGGACTTAGGCTGCTTACATGTGTCTTTGAAATTCTGGATAAACCGGGCCCGCAACTGAGCCCATGAACTGATGGAATTAGGCGGCAGACTTTTCAACCAAGTACGGGCCGTGCCTTCAAGCATCATGGTGAAGTACTTTGCACACGCGGTTTCCTCCACATCCAGCATTTCCATGGCCATCTCATAACTCTCTACCCATGCTTCTGGAGATAAATCAGCGGTGTAATTCGGCACCTTGCGCGGACCCTTGAAGTCTTTTGGCAGTCGCACATTGCGTAAAGCGGGGACTAAATAGGGTACTCCCAAGCTAGATGCCACTCCTGGCCCGGCCGAGGTGGTGGGACGGACCGGTGTAAGCTGATCCGCCTCGTTCTGTGCTGCTAACTCGGCCTCCCTTCGTGCTCGGGCCCGGTCCACTACATCCTGAGCATCGCGAACACCACCTGCCGGGCTATTGCCCCGGGCCGCTTCACGGTTCCGCGCGTTGCTTGATACGGCCGGTTCATCCACGCGCCTACTGTAGCTCCGGCTTGGACGAGGTGTGGAATGAATCTGGTCACGGCTATATGAATACGCTTCCTGCTGAATCAAAGTGGTCCAGAGAAGTTCCTTAACCCGGCGTGTTTCTATTGCCTGTGGAGAGTCTCCTTCGACCGGGATAGCTTCTAATCGCGCAGCAGCTGCGACAAGATTGTCCATAGGATTTGAATAATGACCCAGAGGTGTCTGGACCGGTGGAGGAATCACAATGTTCTGCCGAGGAGGTTCCATCAGGCGGGGTTGGACCGTCGCTCCTGGCCCTGGTGCTTCGACCCGGTTTACCTCCTGGTGCCCTGGCGGATTACTGGTTCCTGCTCCCGGAGTATAAAAGAGATTTCGAGGGTCATACCCTAACGGCAGGCGTGACCTGTGCTTTCGCTTTAAGACCTCCTGTGATGCGCTCTGGTCAAGCATGAGCTTATAGGCCTGGGCGTCTAAAGCGGCCCGCTCTGCGGCCATCCGGTCTCTCTCTTCCGCCAGATCGGCTTTGGCCTGCACGATCTGCTCTCTCACCTTCGCAACCTCCGCATCATGGGCCTCCTGATCCGCCGAATTGGCCTCAACCATAAGTACCGCTAGCGCATCAAATAGGTCAGACAGAACTTGAACCGGTGGGCGTATAAGGCCTCCTGCCCCTGCTGCCGCTGCCGCTGCTGATCCAGAGAGCATTGCTGCTGCGGTCGAAGAGTGATTCGCCGCCTGTGTGCCGGCCATGAATATTCCAACCCGGTTGATCTGATCTGGGGGGTCCGGAATACTGTCGCCATCGGAACAGCCCCTAATCTGGTTGTCTTGCAACTGGTACAATGATTCAGTCTCTCCGGTCGAGGACTCGTCACCGGAATAGACGATGGTCTCGCTACCGTATTTCGGCTCGTCCTCATGCTCTCCTCCGTGGATGACTCCAACGAAGGCACGCTTCACGGCCGGTTTAACCTGGGTAGATCTCGCACGCTGAGCCGTCTCGATGAGGTCGGTGCAGATGTCCGGCTCAGGCCCAGGCTCACCAATCTTGCCGATGAAAACGTGTATGCCTCCAAAGGGGACCCGGTATCCGTACTCGATCGAGCTGGCTTCGGGACCCCATCCTGAATCGTCGATGTAGAGCTTGCCGCGACGACTCTTGGTCATCCGGCCCACAGCATAGCCTTCGAGTCCTTTGAGCTTGCCCTCCAAGATCATCAAACCGTCGTGCGATAGCCCCACGGTGGGCGCCAACTGTCGTGGATTTGTCACGGCAGATGTCCTAGTGGAAGGACTTAGTCGTGGAGCCATCTCTACGGGTTAACTTGAAGGGGTTAAAGCGGACACAAAGACACGGGGGTTTATACTAGTTCGGCCCCTTCGATGAAGGTAAAAGCCTACGTCTAGTTGTGATGGAATTGATGTGGTTTCGATGGCTAGGGAGCAAACAAGCTTCGCCTAGGCTCGAGTTGTTGTTGTCTGTCCTGAACCGCCGCCGGGTCGACCCCTTATATACACAGGTGACGCCCGTCGGTCCATAGAGTCCCAACCGGTTCATACTCGTATACCGGTTGGTATCTCTCTATTCCTAACTTACAATACAATTTACATATCAAGCTGGTTTACGGCTACAAGCTGTAAACCGACTACAGGCCTTGGGCCTTCATATACTTATACTACTACTGAAGTTAACCCGGCCCAGATAGGCCGGTTCACGCCCGGTGGTAATATCCCCAACAAGGACCATCCGGCGTTGTCCCCGCGTTAGCCTCTGTCCCTAAGTCCGGTTCTGGAGTCCGGCTGGTGGAGGCGTGGCCAGCAGGCTCTCTGGACACAGTCCGGCAAGCATTTTTTCTGCCTGGAACCACAGATGTTATTATATTTTAAAGATGATAATCATGGAGCAAGGTTTTAATCATACCTCTGCAACGGCGTCTTAGTCCTAATTGCCTTCCTTTTGAGCTTACCCAGTTTAGGTGCCCCTTGTTGACGAGTCATTGCGGGTTCGGCACGGCGCCCCGATGGCCTTCCCTGTAAAACGCAATATATGTGCGGTGGGTAAGATGCAAAGAAGGGATCCTTCTCAGAAATTGGGACTTCGGTTTTACTTACATGCGATGCAGGGAGTGGGCCAGGGTAATCGGCTATGATGGCCACCAAGGCACCATCACGACTTAGCTGATAGAACGCCCTGTCAATAAGCTCCACAAATACGTCCGGATCTTCTTCGAGTCCGGGGTCGAGGGTCTGGTCGGGGTCCTCTGGCTGTGGAGACGGGCTGTGGACCTCCCTCATAGCTTTTCACTGTTCTTGCTATGAATTGGCAAGGTAAATATTTGTGATGAAGAATGCGAGAAAGACTGGAATAAAAGATAGCAGCTCACCCAGCTTGGGGGGGTTGTACATGGAGAATCCATCCCGTGGCTTAATACGGATGAACTCCTCTTCTTCTCCTTTGTACAAATCGGACAGTATTTTCGCCAGAGCAGCAGTGGAGTCTGGACCTTTACGGCCGCAGCGGGTGGCGTCGTCTTCTCCATTGAAGTGCCACATGGGTTTCCCCCGATATTGAAGTGGCTGCACTCCCCACATTATACATATTGACATAACCTCAATTATTGTCAGTCCTGATTTGACCAGCGTCTTTATCCTGTCTATCAGGAAAAGGACCTCTCTGTTATCTTCCTCCTGGGGGTTCCGGGGGCGCTAGCTATGGCGTTTCTTCAATGGGGCATTTGCAAACTCAGGAAGGCCATCCGAATAGGGTCCGGAAGGGGGACATCCTCCATATAAAACCACTCCAAGGGCTAGTCTTAGGATGTCTTCTTCGGAGTACCGGACAGGTATCCGGTCCCGGCGATGCGCCATATTTCGGCTCCGCCAACTTGATATATCGACCCCTCCTGAGTGCGGGGTACGAGGCAGAATAGCCTTTTCCATAGCTCGAAATGAGCTTCGCAGCCCAGAAATAGCTCGCAGAAGGCGACATAGCCTGCGATGTGTAGTATTGAGGCAGGAGTGAAGTTATGCAGCTGGAGGCCGTAGAACTCCAGGAGACCGCGGAGGAACGGATGGATTGGAAATCCAAGTCCCCTCAGCAAATAAGGGACAAGGCATACCCGCTCCCCCTTGGATGGGTTGGGAGAACTCTCCGCTTGCTCCCCGCCACTATAAGTGGCTAGTCCGGCTCGGACGGGGACCATGTACGCAGGTGGGAGAAACCCCTGGGTCTGCAACTCTACCAATCAGCTATGGGGGACAGAATACTTCTCCCAATCACCTGGCTTAGTGCTACGGGAGCGAGAGGAGCTGCGACGGCCGGCCATGATGGGATGGCTTCTTCCGGGCACGCTCTGATGAATACTCGCTCAGGGAGGATGGTGTGATTTGGATCCGAGGATCCCCGTCTCCTTAAATAGACGATTTACTTACTTGGACAGGGTAGCAAATGTAAAAATGCCCCGACTTCTCGCATTCGCTCGACACGTGGAGATAGCCATTATTAAAGCACAGAAGCCGAAGAGAGCAACATTAATGGGAAGCCGGACACTACTCGTTACAATAAGTACTCAGGGATTTTGGAGAAGAACCCACCTTGCAATGCTGAAGACAATCTGCGCGCCAGACTCATCGTCATTGAAGCCTGGTTCTAGGGCTACTAAGGGAGTCCTTGATTAGGGGGTCCTCGGACAGCCGGACTATATACTTTGGCCGGACTATTGGACTATGAAGATACAAGATTGAAGACTTTGTCCCGTGTCCGGATGGGACTCTCCTTTGCATGGAAGGCAAGCTTGGCAATTCGGATATGTAGATCTCCTTCTCTGTAACCGACTCTGTGTAACCCTAGCCCCCTCCGGTGTCTATATAAACCGGAGCGTTTAGTCCGTAGAAGAACAACAATCATAATCATAGGCTAGATTCTAGGGTTTAGCCTCTACGATCTCGTGGTAGATCAACTCTTGTAATACTCATATCATCAAGATCAATCAAGCAGGAAGTAGGGTATTGCCTCCATCGAGAGGGCCCGAACCTGGGTAAACATTGCGTCCCCTGCCTCCTGTTACCATTAGCCTTAGACGCACAGTTCGGGACCCCCTACCCGAGATCCGCCGGTTTTGACACCGACACCAAGTCCCAGCCGACAAAAGCTACAACGAGCGGACGTCCGGCCTTCTCCGGACGACCGGCAACACTTCCAGTGAGAGGACGTCTGGCCCCCACCGGACAACCAGAAATTCCACACCCGAGCCGATTCTGCGGAAGTCCGACATGACCGACCACCTCCGCACGTCCGTTACCACTATTACAGAACAAAATTAGTGGAAGTGTGAGCCGTACCGAACGTCTAGACCTCCGTGAGCGACCGAACGACCGGTAGAGACCGGACGTCCGCTGCCTGTGTATGCGCAGCTTTGGGCCCGAGGCCCATGTACCCTTTCATTCTGCCCCCTTTTGCACTTAGACTATAAATAGACCTCCTCCTCCTCCTAGTTAGGGTTAGCATTAGTTTTGCTCATATTAGAGATAGATCTTTGCTCATCCACTTGGTTACTTCTCCATCGGAGTCCACGACCTCTTCGGAGAAGATCCACCAAGCGGATTCAAGACCCCTTCATGGGAAGACCCCTCAATAGCTCCTCATGGAGATGAACTAGCTACTTGTATCATCCTTTGTTGGATTTGAATCGTGTATCTTTTTGTGTTTCGAGGATCTAGCACATGCGTGACCGAATCTTGTTGGTTTGAGTGTTTCCCCTCGTGATTTCTCCTCGTGTTCTTTGTGTTCTTCATAGGATCCCCTCCAATCGTGAAAGATCGGGCATATAGGGTTCTACCCTACATCATCTTGGTATCATGAGCCACGTTGATCACGTATTTGGAGCCCCTACCCCTTGTTTTCTAGCTTGATTTTGTTGTGTTATTCCCCAATTTCAAAAATCCCCACCAAAAATAGCCCAATTTTTTTTGTGATTTGTTGGTGTGATGAAGTTGTGTTGAATTTGATCCATGGATTTGCTTTGCCACAATAGGATCTAGCTTTCCCCCATCATCTCCACCATTTCCATCCACAAAATCGCTCATATTTGACCAATTTCGCCACTTCCACAACGAACCCTAGTTGTTCATCCCGTGCCCGAAATCGCCCAGGCACCGGACGTCCGCTAGCCACCGGACATCTGACAACCGGACGGCCGCTCCCTGACCGGACGACCGATGTTCCCTGAGGAAACTGAATTTTTTTCTCCCGAAAATTTTCAACCACCGCCCACTTCCGTATACGCACTACAACTGCCTTTCCACCACCGCATACGCACTCCAATACCAACACCGCTTTCCGCAAGCTCCACCATCGCTTACCCACTACCAACTCCGACAATTTTGACCCATTTTGGTCTTTGAGAATTTGAGTTGTGGTTCCCGTGTCCTATTGTGTTTTGGCTATACAGGTTCAGTTTGACATCAACATCACCACCTCTCATCTTCGCCAAGGACTCATCATCGCCAACAACCGTCCTTGCTTACAAACGACTACCCTGACGGTAACCTCGACGACATCTTTGTCTACTCCTTTCCATTGCATTGATAACCACCATATCCCAATTTTGCGTTGCTTACCCATCGAGACTAGCCTTTGAGTATTGCCGGCAACGTGACTTGTGCACATTACTGATCATACTTCCCGTAGCATACATACCATATCATCATGGTGCATATCTTGGTATCATCTCTTGTGTCACAAAGTTGTCATCGCATATACACAATTGCTATCTTGGTTCATGAAATTTTGCATGAGAAAAGAGCTCAAAAGAGAAAGAGCCAAACAAGCTTTTAAGCAAAAGGGAAAGATAAGCAAAGATCCTATAAGCAAGAACCATAGCATCATACTACATTAAGATTGTGATACTCAATCATCTTGGATCATACCATCGGAATACTATACATATAGCATACTTGGGATAGAAGTCGTTGCACTTTTGCTTAGTAGGTTGTGCAAAAGTTTCATATCCGCCTATTGTGCAAACGTGCTAGCGTCTCTCTAGTGTTGTGCAACAAGAGCATTTTCGTGGTTTCCACATTTTGGCTCACTCCTTGGTTGCACGACCCCACTTATCTATTTGTGTGTGTGTGTTTCTTTGTACCATATCTTGCTATTGGTCTACTTGTTGCATTTGCAAATTTGTGAATCTTTTCCAACATTTTTGAAGCTCACTAACAATTGCATCAAATTTTGTGCCACCATCCTAACCGAGCTCCACCATAAGATTTTACTTGTGTAGCTGTGAGAACCGACAAGAATTGGTACCAATTGTGCTATTTCCTTGTTCCACATTTAAGTGATCATTGATCCATCTTCAACATCGGTCAAGCTACATTTGGTATAAGTTCTTCTCTTTCTCCCACTCACATATTTGCTTGGAACAATGGATAGGCCAAGTTCTTCTATCAACCCACTCTTCATCGAGCAAGACGATGACATGTCATCATATGTCACCAAGAGCCACCTTTTTGGTGCACAAATAGCTTTTCATCAAGAACAACAAGCAATGAGCGACCGCATCGACAATCTCGCCACCAACTTGTGACTCTCCGAGCAACGAACAAGAGACTACTTCGACAACAAGCCCGACACACAAACAAGAGAACGATGCAAGAATGGACGAGATTCGTGCCTTGTTGGTAAACCGCTCTTCTACCACTCCGTCCTACTCAAGACGGAGCCGCTCGAGTCGACACTCCGATGACACCCTCTCTGGTTCAAGTACACCAACATCAAACACTCTACGTTGAGCCGCGTGCCAAGACCGTCGAGCAACTCGCAATCCTCTACACGGCAATCCTCCACAAGAGAAATTCGACGAGCTAGCACATCGTCATTGCCCAAATCAAGCTACTCTTGCACAAGCACAAGAAAGGCAACGTCAACATCACCAAGAGGAAGAGCGAGCGTGCCAACACCAAGACGAACAAGATGCCGAGGCTCAATGTCTTCAACAACAACAACGTGAAGCACAAGCACTTGAGCCGCAATGCGCCCTTCGAGAGTCAAGTCGAGCCGTCGCCAACCACAACCGAGATATGTGCAATCAAGAGGAAGCACTTCGCCAAGAAATTCAAGAGCGAAACTACCAAGCAAGAGTGCATCATCAAGTTCCTCAAGCTCCTCCACAAGCTCGACAAGCTCCTCCACAACCTCAAGTTCACCAAGAGCATGATGACTTTGGAAATCCTCCACGCCAAGAGCAATATGATGTTGAAAATCATCCATATCAAGGGCATCAACATCATCCCCGACCCCAACACAATGAAGAGCAACGCTATGGCAAGCTCAAGTTCACCATGCCCAAGTTCAATGGAAGCAATGATCCCGAAGAGTACCTTTCATGGGCATTGAAGGTCGACAAGATCTTTCACTTTAACAACTATGAGGAAGAGAATAAGATCGCTATGGCATCCCTTGGGTTCCAAGACTATGTGCTCATATGGTGGGAACAAGTCCTTGAGCGTCGAGAAGCAAGAGGTGAACCACCAATCACCACATGGGATGAAATGAAAGATGTCATGCGAGCATGCTTTGTGCCAACATACTACAACCGTGACCTCTTCAAGAAAATCCAACTCCTCAATCAAGGAACAAAGAGCGTTGAAGAATACCACAAGGAAATGGAGATTGCCATGATAAGAGCCAATGTCACGGAAGATGATGAGCAAACTATGGACCGTTTCTTGAATAGCCTCAATCATCCCATCAAGAAGATTGCCGACTTCCAACCCTACTCCAACCTCATTGAGATCATGCACCAAGCTACCAAGGCGAAACGTCAAGTGCAAGATGACTTCAAGTATGCCAAGTACTCTTCCAAGAGCTACAACTTCTCCAACACCCAAGCTTCAACGACTCCAACACCTTCTACCTCAGCCAAGCCATCTACAAGCAACAACGACAAGTCAAGTTACAAGAAAACTTCGACAACTTCAATTCTTCCTCCTACTACAAGCAACTTCAAGCCGCGAGCTTCATCATCTACTCCAACCGATGGAACCGTCAAAACAAGTTCCATCAAGTGTTTCACATGCGGTGGCCGAGGCCACAAGTCCTTTGAGTGTACCAACAAGCGCTCCATGATCCTCAACGACGACGGAACCTATGACTCCATGAGTGAAGAGGAAATGGAATCCCTTGAGCAAGTGGCCATGCAATGGCGCGTGAACGAAGATGACGATGATAAAGTATTTTGTGATGAGGATTCGAGCCCCGCTCTCATTGTCTCCAAGGTCTTGACTCTTCAACATCAACAAGACGAAGACCAAAGATGACACATCTTCCACACCAAGTCCGGCATCAATGGAAGGTACGTCAAGGTCATCAACGATGGAGGGAGTTGTCATAACTTGGCAAGTGAAAGAACTATGCTCCAAGCTCCAATTGGTCAAGATGAAGCACCCACACCCTTACAAGGTCCAATGGCTAAGCGACTCTGACACTATCCAAGTCAAGCATACGGTGCAAGTTTCTTTCAAGATAGGAGCATATGAAGACACTTTGGAGTGTGATGTCGTCCCGATGTCCGTTTGCCACCTCCTTCTTGGTCGACCATGGCAATTTGACCGAGGCGTCATCCACAACGGGCATACCAATCAATATAGCTTCAAGATGAAAGGAAAGGAGTACGTGCTATGACCAATGTCTTCAAGTCAAGTAATCACTGACAAACAAGCCACCCATCACTGATAAAAGAGTGAGAGAGCGAACCACCACAAAGAGAGTGAGCGCCACAAGCCAAAATTGAGTGCCTCCACGATGAGTGACAAGAAAAACTTAGTCCTATTTGCCACCAAAAGTGAGATGAGATAAGTGTGTGAGAACCCATCAAGTGTTATGCACTATGTCCTTTTGTGCAAGGACGAGGCACCAAAAACTAACACCTCTCACAGTCTACCTTTAGTGTTGTCTTCTCTTTTATAAGAATTCCAAGATGTTTTCCCCGACGAGCTACCTCCGGGTCTACCTCCACTACGAGGCATCCAACACCGAATCGACCTCATCCCCAGAGCACCTCTACCTAAAAAGGCTCCATACTGTGTCAACCCTGAGGAAACTAAGGAGATCCAACGGCAAGTACAACAATTCATTGACAACGGTCATGTACGTGAAAGTTTGAGCCCTTGTGCCGTACCGATAATCCTTGTTCCTAAGAAAGATGGCACTTATAACATGTGTTCCGATTGCCGTCCCATCAATGCTATCACTGTTAGATATCGTTACCCTATTCCACGCCTAGATGATATGCTTGATGAGGTTAGCGGAGCCACCATCTTCTCTAAGATTGATCTTAAGAGTGGCTACTATCAAATACGCACCCAAGAATGTGATGAATGGAAAACCGCAGTTAATACCAAATTTGGCTTACATGAATGGCTAGTTATGCCAATGGGTTTATCCGAAGCACCCGGTACTTTCATGCGAGTCATGCATTTTGTTCTTCAACCCTATATTGGTGTATTTGTTGTGGTCTACTTCGAGGATATTCTTCTCTTTAGCAAATCCCTGAAAGATCATGTCACCCATCTTAGAACCGTGTTGCAAACCCTTAGGAAAAAGTGCCTTTATGCTAATATGGACAAATGCCTTTTCGGTGTTGATAAGCTTGTTTTCTTGGGTTTCGTTGTGTCTTCTAAGGGCGTTGATGTAGATGAAGCAAAGATCAATGCTATTAAAACTTGTCCCCAACCAACCAACTTGCAACAAGTGTGTAGTTTTCTTGGTTTAGCCGGTTTCTATCATAGATTTGTGAAGTATTTTAGCACCATTGCTTCACCTTTGCATTCTTTGAGTAAGAAAAATGCGCCTTTTTTTGGGACCATCCCAAGATACTGCATTTAATGAGCTAAAGAATTTGCTTACTCATGCTCCCGTGCTTGCATTACCCAACTTTGACAAACCTTTTGAAATTCTCTGCAATGCTAGTGGTAATGGCATAGGAGGTGTGTTAACGCAAGAGAAGCGCTCCATAGCATGCTTTAGTGAGAAACTTTCCGGAGCACAACTCAATTATCCCATCTATGACAAAGAGCTATTTGCTTTAGTGCGAGTTTTGTGTGAATGGTAACATTATCTTCGCCCTCATGAATTTATCATCCATACCGATTATGAAACGCTCAAGTACCTAAAGGGTCAAACTAAGTTGAACAAGTGTCATGCTAAGTGGAGTGAATTCACTGAGTCTTTTCCTTATGTCATCAAGTACATCAAAGGTAAGGAAAATATTGTGGCGGATGCTCTTTCCCGCATATGCATGCTTGTTACTAAACATGAACTAATTGTCATTGGCTTTGAGCACATAAAAGACTTGTATGCGCATGATCCTACTTTTGCAATTCCTTATGCCAAGTGTTTGACGCATACATCTTGGGAATGCTATCACATCAAGGATGATAACCTTATGAGAGCTAACAAACTTTGCATTCCTGAGTCTTCTCTTCGTTTGCTCCTTCTGAAAGAGGCTCATGGAGGAATACTAATGGGACACTTTGGACGTGACAAGACATTCACTACACTCTCCAAGAACTTTTTTGGCCCAAGATGTTCCGCTACATCTCACGCTTCACCAACCGATGTTCGACATGTCGCAAAGCTAAGTCAAAAGCTCAGTCCCATGGTATTTACACGCCACCTCCTATTCCATGTCAACCTTGGGAAGAGATTAACATGGACTTTGTACTTGGTTTGCCTGGGACTCAAAATGGAAAGGGTTCCGTGTTTGTTGTTGTGGACCGATTCTCTAAGATGGCTCATTTTATCCCATGCAACAAGATAGACGATGCTTCACATATTGCAAATCTTTTTTGTAGGGAATTCTTGCGCCTCCATGGAGTGCCAAAGACGATTGTCTCGAACCGCGACGTGAAGTTCTTGAGCTCCTTTTGGAAGACTCTATGTGCCAAGCTCGGAATCAAGATCTTGTTCTCTTCGGCATACCATCCTCAAACCGACGGCCAAACGGAGGAGACGAACCGAACGCTCTCCACTCTACTATGCGTGTTGATCAACAAGAACATCAGGGAGTGGGAGGAGTGCCTACCCATCGCTGAGCACGCCTACAACCGTGCAAGACACTCCACAACCGGCAAGTCCCCCTTCGAGGCCGTCTACGGTTTCAACCCGTTCTCCCCATTCACTACAAAAAAAAGACACATCCGTGACATTTTGGGCCGAACAAATTTTTTTCTGTCATACATATGACACTTCTATGACGATAATTGTGAGAAAACCCGGTATCATCATAGATGTGGTGGGATCCTACTTCTATGACAAAAAATCATGACAGAAAATGGGCTTTTCGTCCTGGGAGGGCCGGAGACGCAGCTGCATGACATTCTTTGGGCCGTCCATGACGGAAAAAACCATGGTAGAAGCGAGGGGGAGGAAAATTTCGGGGAGTTGCCGGTTACGGTGGGAGGTCGGGGGAAGAGCGATGCACGTTTCTCTCATACACGTACGCGCGTGTGTGTGAGGCGTTGGCTCTAACTGAACCCGAGCGAGGCGTTGGGCTCTAACTGAACTCGAGCGATTGCACTGCAGGCTACGTGTTACTGAACCCGAGCGATTGATCGATGGCTGTTAACTGAACCCGATGGAGCGATTCCTTCGTTACTGCTGCTAACTGAAGCCGATCGATTTGATGAACAGTGAG
>NC_041389.1:221534030-221555663 GCF_002162155.2 Triticum dicoccoides | reverse complement strand
AACAGGACCCCGTGGTGTGGAGGGCTGGATGAACAATAGACGGGGGAGGGGTGGCCGTGGAGGGGTGGTTGAACAGGACCCCGTGGTGTGGAGGGCTGGATGAACAGTAGATAGTGGAGGGGTGGTTGAACAATAGCCGGTGGAGTAGCGCACGGTGGAGGCTGGATGAACTGGAGCCCGTGGAGGCTGGAGGAGGTCGACGGTAGCCCGTGGAGGCTGGAGGAGGTTGACGGTGGAGATGAACAATATCCCGTGGAGTCCTGTTTTGCGGTACGCCACACCCCTCCTGATGAACAGGACCCCCGTTTCGACCGTAGGAGGTCCGTTCGTCCGTTTTGCGGTACGCCACACCCCTCCCGATCAACAGGACCCCCGTTTCGACCGTAGGAGGTCCGTTTCCTCCGTTTTGCGGTACGCCACACCCCTCTCGATCAATAGGACCCCCCTTTCGACCGTAGGAGGTCTGTTTCCTCTGTTTTGCGGTATGCCACACCCCTCCCAATCAACAGGACCCGTAGGAGGCCCGCTTCCTCCGTTGTGCGGTACGCCAGGCCTCGTTTCCATCGCCTGTTCCGTCCAAGCTGGTTGGCTCCCACGCGTTCTGTTGCCTCCCGATGAACACGACACATTCCGTTGCCTCCCCATGAACATGGTGCATTCCGTTGCCTCCCCATGAACACGACGACGATGCTGTTTCTCCGTTCCGACCCAACCATGTACACAAACCCTGGCCGTACGTATGCGTGAGTAGGCGTTCGAGACCCTGCCCGTATGTACATACATGGCCGTATTTTCTTTCTTGCACCCTCGCCGCTGTACGTACGTATACATGCTACGTGCTCGCCTCTACTATGACACGTGCGCGCCTCTACAACGACCAGTATGTACGTACACGTTCGCGACCAGAATGACAACGCTACGTACGCTTTGACCAGGTGGGTCCCGATTGTCAGGCACTTCCTTGCCTGCGAAGATGTAGCAGGTGGGTCCCAGCAGTCAGGGGGGCAAATCGTTTTTTTTGCCCGGATGCACTTCCTTGCGTGCGAAGATGTAGCTGGTGGGTCCCAGCAGTCAGGGGGCGAATCGTTTTTTTGCCCGGACGCACTTCCTTGCGTGCGAAGATGTAGCTGGCGGGTCCCAGCAGTCAAGGGGGCGAATCGTTTTTTTGCCCGGACGCACTTCCTTGCGTGCGAAGATGTAGTTGGTGGGTCCTAGCAGTCAGGGGGGCGAATCATTTTTTTTTGCCCGGACGCACTTCCTTGCGTGCGAAGATGTAGCTGGTGGGTCCCAGCAGTCAGGGGGAAACTTTTTTTTGTGAAATACGATGGCCCGTCCGGTGGGTCCCCGCTGTCATGTGGAGGAATCATTATTTTGCGCGTAATAAGGAGGCACTTCCTTGCTGCGGCCGTGGACCCAGCTGTCAGCCTCTCCGCGTACAATCCACGTCCGATGGAAGTCGTTCCTTGACGATGTTGACCACGCCACGCCGAGAGCACCATGGCGGTGGACGATGGCGAGGCCTAGGAAGGGGACGACTCGGAGCCGGGGAAGACGCAGCAGTGGATGCCCACGCGAAGAGGAGTACGAGGGTTCACTGGTTCGGCTGCGGTGTGAGGCTGCTGTCGCCACAGAATAACAGGGGGTGTGGGTGAGTAGAGGGATGGCCTGGCCAGCGGTGGGATTAGTAGGGGGCGGTGAGGCCTCCACGGCATCATAGCCGGCCTCGGGAGGCAGGAGCACGCGGCACGACCGACGCTGGTTTGGGCAGCTGGAGCAAGAAGACCAGAGGTTGAAGAAGCACTACAACCGTTGGATGAACATCGTACGGTAACAGGAGCTAGAATCGTTCATATTGACTAAGTTGACAAAGCCCTCCATCCCTGTCAACTTGGTAGGCCCACAAGTCAGCCTCCCAGTATGCTGGGTTCCAGCTGGCAGGGGGAGTATTCATTTTTTTGTGCGTAATAAGGAGGCACTTCCTTGCATGCGAAGATAGCTGGTGGGTCCGACAAGTCAGCGGGGGAACGTTTTTTTCGTGAAATACAGAGGCCCTTCCGGTGGGTCCTAGATGTCAGGTGGAGGAATCATTATTTTGCGCGTAATAAGGAGGCATTTCCTTGTGTGCGGCCCTGGACCCAGCTGTCAGCCTCTCCACGCACAGTCAGTGTCGTTCGTTGACCATGTTGACCACGCCGCGCCGAGCGCATCCAAGGTGGTGGACGACGGCGAGGCCCCGGACAGCAACGAGTCAGAGATGGGAAGAGCGGGAGTAGAGTCACAGACGGAGAGGTGTACGAGGGTTAACTGGTTCTAGTGCGGTGTGGTTCGGCAGTCGATGGAGAAGAACAGGAGGTGTGGAGGGGTGGAGGGATGGCCTGGCCAACGGTGGAGTAGCGCTTCATAGCGAAGCGTGCTAAGCAGAGCTGCTAGCAGCAGGAGGCGGGAGGTGGTCCCGGCGGCGCTGGAGGAAGAAGATGAGAGATTGAAGATGGATGCCGGTCGTTGGATGTAAATCCAACGGCTAACATGTCAGAATCATTTGTTGACTAAACTGACAACGACTTGCGTTGGCTTCGACCTATTGGCCCACATTTCAGCCTCCAAAAATATGGCACGTATTCAACCAATTTTTTCAGAATTTATAGTCTTTTTTTTGCGCGGTAGAATTTACAGTCAATTTGATCTTTTTTTTGAATTACAGCCATTAGCTGGGCTGGGTGAACAATTAATGTAGCGTCCATGCGGCCCATTTATTTTATTTCCTCAAAAATTACATGCCATTTGCACTTTATCTAGATACACGATTTTGCTGGGCTGATTCTAATTATAATGTTGGGTTGGGCTAGCAATGTTATCAAAAAATAAAAAAGGGCTGAGCATTTTGTTATAAATATATTTAAATAATAAGTGATATTATTACATTCATCCTTAAATCTTACCAAGCTTTTGTACACAATCACTAGGATTTTCATGCCAAAACAATCCAGGATTTTATTTGTTAAGAAATTATTTTTATAAGTTAATAAGACGTGGGATATTGTTTTCTTACATATGTAAGTATCTGTTAAATATATGATGACAATAAAAAGAATAATAATAACATATAAAATGATTTAAATATATATAATATAGTTAGAAGGGAAACATAAGTTGTACCTGGCGTTCCTATTCTTATATAGAAAAATAGAACAGACCTCTGCGTTTTCTTCAAAAAAAATACATAAATTGGGCTGCCAAAAATAAAACCTCGGATGGGAGGTCCATAGGCCGGTCGATACATGACAGCCCTAAGAAAATACAAACAGGCCCTCCCATCCGAGGTCGTGGGCTGCGCATGTTAAAAATGAAAGCCTAGACGGGGCAGCCCAAAACCACGTCCAACACTTGCCAAAACTTCGTCCCTCGTTTTCTCTGTGTTTCGCACACTCGACATTGTGTGGGCATTTTGACTATGCATCATATGAAGATGTGGTATGCATGAATGTTGATCAGCATGATGTTAACTGGCTGGTAGTTCTATTTTCGACCATGAATAAAACTTCCAACATGATGTTAACCCTGTTTGAAAAGGCCGTGTTAATATAAATGCTCTGCCTCTGAAAGTTGCAGTTTCTTATCTGAAACTGAACTTGTAGTTTCTTATCTGAAACTGAAACTTGCAGTTTCTTCTCGTCTGCACTTTTATACTCCTATGAACCTACATTTTTTTAAGTGCTAAAAATAGATATCTAGAATTGATAAAATTCTTCATATGCTCAATACTGCAAATTTGAAATTCAAAAGACATTCATATCTGAAAGTACTCTCAAAATACACAACACAAAACACAATTCAGAACCTGCAAATACTGACAACCCTAAGCTCCTCCTGACAATTCACAACCTGCCCGACTATTGGGCTGGGGGGGGGCAGCCCCCTCCTATTCCTCGGCAGCAGACAGCCACCCCGTGAGATGATGTGAACGGCTAGGGAGACGATGGCGGGGAAACATCGTCGGGCCAACTGCTTTTCTCCTCTTGCAGTTGGGTTCGGTCGACGAAGACTCCACCGGCTCGCTCTGGCAGGACACCCTCACAAACGACACCCTGTAGATGCTCGATCCTTCAATCTCTGGTGGATGCTCCATCTGGGATCGATACTCCCACCACCGCTCCCTCACGATCAGATTCGGTGAATCTGTTTGCTCCATGGCCCAGAGGAGCAGCTCTATGTACTCCGGCGCGACTCCCTCCGGGAGTATCGCCGCCTTTTTGCTCTGTTGCAGATATTTGGCCATGGATGTCGCCGTCGCTGCTAGTTGGTCCTTGTTGTCAAACCAAGACTGTATCTCCAACATCCTAGCTAGCTTCACAGGGTCGCCGTCTGCGATCCTCACGTATCGATTGTACTCCTCCATCGATCTACTTCTCCACAACACCTTCACTCGCCGGTGGTGGTTTTTGAATGGAAGAGGAGAGGAGCAGCGCTGGTTTTGGATTAGAACGGGAGAGGAGCGACACTGGTTTTGGACTAGAACAGGAGAGGAGGGGCGGTGGTTTTGAAATGGAAGAGGAGAGGAGCGGCGCTGGATTTAGATTGGAACAGGAGAGGAGCGGCGGTGGTTTAAGAGGAGAAGAGCGGAAGAGCGGCGTTGGTCTTGGAAGTATTTTTTTGTTGATTTGCGTATTTTGGGTCAAAGTTTGACGACGTACTGTATGTGACAAGCAAAATGTGAATGCATGTCACCAAAAATTGTATTGTTTGGTTCGTATCTGAATGTACTTTCAAATTATATTATTTTTGCAACGTATAACATATATTTTATGTGCGAAAATCATGGTCAATTATGACCCAGAATAAAAGGGAGACTAGTTAATGTGGGGTCGCTTTCTTAATTGAAGGGTAAATTGATTTTGATTTTGATCCAGTCACAGCGCGCCGGCCCTCTCGCCCAATCCTAAATCGCTGCCGCACGCTCCTCTCCCTCTTCTCCATTGCAAAACCACCTCCTCTCCTCTCCATCATCTCCATTCCAAAACCACCGTCTAGCCTCTCCCTCTTCTGATCTTCTCCATTGCAAAACCACCTCCTCTCCTCTCCATCATCTCCATTCCAAAACCACCGTCTCGCCTCTCCCTCTTCTGATCTTCTCTCCATTGCAAAACCACCTCCTCTCCTCTCCATCATCTCCATTCCAAAACCACCTCCTCTCCTCTCCCTCTTCTCTATTGCAAGACCACCGTCTCTCCTCCCATCTTCCAAAGCTAGCACCGGACCACTCAGAACAACATCTATGGAGAGGATGCAGCAGCAAATTAGGCAAATCGCCGGCGGCGACCAGGCAAAGTTAGCCAGGTTGAAGGAGATCCTGAGTTGATTTGACAATGAGTGGGAGATTTCGAGGACGGTGCGGGCCATGTGGCAATGTATGCAAAAGAGCGAGACAACAGCGATGTGGGTGGCAATGTACATTTACTCCTCGACGACAGTCACGCCGCAGTCCTTCGAGTTCATCGAGTATCTCCTATGGGCGATGGAGCAGACAGATTCGCCTGAGGCGACAGTCAGGCGGAGGTGATGGGCGTACAGGTCGAAGGTCGAGCACCCAGAGGATAACGAATCGATCGAGTATGGTGTGCCATTCGTGAGGGTGCAGAGCCAGCCAGAGCCACAGGAGTATTCGTTCTCCCACCGCAAGAGGAGGCCGGATGGCGCGACGTCGCTTCCCCGCCGTTCTCCATGGTTCCCTCAACGCTCGCCTCATTTCAACGGCGGCGGTAGGGTTTAAGGTAAGCTTCGCACTAACCTAATCTTCCACCTGCTCATTCTTACAATCAGTGTGACAGCTAATGAAAATCATGCTTACAATCAGTCTCCGAGTACTACACCAATCACCCTAAAATAGCTCTGGACCTTTGGGTCAAAGTTGTGACACAGTGTACAAATAAAGAAAAATAGATTGGTGCTTCTTTCAGAAAAGAGTACTCCCTAGAAAACTGCCAATATAAGCTACTAGTATTTGGTTAGAGGATTTGCTGCCGAGAAAGATCCGTCCACAGAGAGCGCCACACATCCCACTGGTTGTGGTGGATGCCAATGCGTGCATGCAGCATGGTTGGTGTCAGTAATTTTTACTTGACACACCTCGCACTCTGCATATATGCCGGTTCCATACGTACATTTGTGCAGTTCCACCAAAATGCAGCTGAATAACCCTGTTTGCACAGATAATGAAAAAGCGTGATTATATTATAGTGGCACTAGTTGATGAAACACACAAAATAAATAGAAGAAAATATTGCGATAGTATCATAGTATGCCATGCTGCGAGGGCGAGATGGGCCCTGCGACGCCTCATACGGTACGCCTCATACTGGACATCGTCCCAAGTCTCCCAGATACACCTTTTGCCAGTGATGAACATCAGTGTACATCAGTAGTACAAGGAGGCGCCTTGAGACATTCAAATCTCTATTTTTGTACATATCAACTAAAATTAAGCACCCCAGTTTGCAGAAACGCTTAAACATTAACAATGGGACTAGTTGATGAAACATACTTTAACAAAGAGAAGCACTTTCTTTATCTACATTGGAAATGAAATGATAGAGATGACACTCGCTCTATTTTAACTGTATTATTACTTCATTTTATCAGTGACACTCGGGTCGAGCAGGTGGCAAACGAGGTGTACCGTGCGTCGCAAGGATGGAGGCAGACTGGGATGCTAAAGCTGGCTCTTTCAGTCACCAACATGGATGATTCAATTCATGGGACCTTTTGGTGCAGTTCACCTAAAATGAAGCAATGTCCCGTGAGCTAGCAACTTCTTCTTCAATTTTTTTTAAGAAAAGGGCTCCAGCCCCGGTTCCATTTCCATCAGAAAACGAAACCCACAGAGCTTCTTCTTCATTAGTTGCAATAAGATTGAGCAACATCAAGGTCGGTTGTGAAGCTCCTAGAATGCTCAACTATAATTTGGATATCATTTGTGCAGTTCAACTAAGATCGAGCGTGAAATGTATATCTCTGTTTGCACAAAAAAGGTGGAAAGGAGGGTGACTAACAAGTGATGAAACATGCATCAAATGAAAAGAAGCATGTTCCTTATCTGAATGGCAATCCTACAAGGACAGTAGCAATTTCTAATGCAGTGGCATTGCTAGATATTAGTGTGGGCATTAGGATTAACTATGACAACCGTTAAATACGACATTACTTTGGGCACGGGAGAGTAGGCGGACCAGGACAGTTGCATTTCTAACAAAAAGAACCAACTTATCTTAATGGGAAATTTTAGCAGGACATGTAAAGAAGTGCCATTGATTCATATTACTGGAGGCATTACATTGAAAACAACATTGGTTTAACGTGTCCTTACTTTTAACAGTGCGACTGCTACATTTTACCAGTGGCTTTACATAAGAGTGGCTCGGGGCAACAAACATCAGAACAAGATATCTGGGTTGGTCCCATTTTTGTTCGGTATAGCCACCTTATACTGTGTGAGGCTAGCAAATCTAGTGCTGGACTTACTCTGTTGACTTGTCCCCCAGTCCCCACTTTCCTTCCTTTTTCAACCAATAGATCAGGTTTATATTGAGTTTGTATTGCGTTTCCCTTTGTTTCCCTATTAGACCTAGAGACCAGTTGGATAGCAAGTCTCTGCTACTTTTCGCCCCCATTATTTCCTCTTTCGACCAAGTCCTAGATTCATGTAACAAATCCTCCCCCACCCCCTTTCTTCCTTGTTTGAACCAAGTAGTACTAGATTCAAGTGCATGAACTAGTTTTACCTCTTAAACATAAAAAAATTAGGTGGTTTTCGAACAGCCGATCGATCCTATCTACGAGGGGGCCTGAGAAATAGTAAAAGTTACAAATACAGCAACGTCAGGAGCTCGGGAAGTAGAGCAAGGCTGGTTTCGAAGGAAGTTATACCTGATGGTCGCCGGGATGTCGCTAGGTGGGCGGCGGGAGGCCGGATCTGCCCACACTACGACATCGAGGAAGAAGGGGTCGGAGGCCCTCCCTCGCCAGCGGTGCTTGGGAGAGAACGACAAGGCAGGCTGATCGGGACGCGCCCAGCAGTGGGTAAGAGCCGTCGCCGAGGACGACCGCGTGAACATTGCACCTTCTCACCTTCCCCGGCGGAGAGGATCCGGCTGGATCTGTGACCAGCGGTGAGCAAAGAGAGAGAGAGTGTGGCCACCGCTGTCGTGTTTAGATCTGGAGAGGCCGAGATAGTGTGAAGAGATCAACACTAGCAAGCAAGCGCAGAGGCTCCTGCCTATATAGTGGAGTAGTACTTAGTTTTCTTTTGTCTACCGAAGTCGGCTTGACCTCGTCAATGACTGTCGAGAAGTCTTCATGCACATGGCCCGGAGGCGCAGTTGTCGTCATTTTGAACTGAAGCGCCGGATTATAACATATAACACGAAAAAATGCCACATGACAAGAAAGCATAACCTCACTGCCCAAAGGAGACAACATGAATCCCGACGGACAAACTAGACGAGGAACAAAGCTCAAATTAGAGATAAACTCGTAGAAAAGGGGTCCGTCAATAGATGTCCTAATTAACATAGCCGACTTGACCTAGATAGCAGCCGAGTAGTCACTATTCGTGCATGTGCCCCCAATGACTAGCCCAACTCAGTTGTCGCTGTTTAACCCTCGCAGTGATCCGAAGCACATGACACATAATTTTGTGCGATGACAAGAAACCTTTTTTAGATTTCTCACCACAACTATAGCCATGTACAACACAGCCTACACGATATGTAGACGATAGCCAATCCAGGCGTGTCTGCTGGAGTCTGGTCACATGCATGGACGAACTGATCTTCCGTGTCTTGCAGGGATCGTCCAGGCACCAACGTAGTATAATACTTCTCTAGTACTATCGCTCGTCTCCCTCTTCTATTAAGTCACCTGACTTGCGGGGCCGGGGAGTGTGCCTATGGTCGGTTCTCAATTGCCGTCCCGCATGTGTGTGTGAATGCAATATGACGCGTATTCCAATCGGAGAGCAGCGTGCCAGACCGACCGACGTCTGGGGTGCGACGCGAACGCGACAGGCGTGCTGTATACTCCGTACATGTGTACCGCCGTTTTCTAGACACTTTTCTCCATGGCGCGGGTGCAATCCATGGATAGAAAATTAGTATATTGTATACTATTTAAAAGTCGAGGGCAGGGCTTTTCCTGCCCGGTAGGCGGCGGGACAGTTCCGCCTAGTCGGTTCAACAGAGCCGCGAGAAGACGAGGGAGTAGGCTGCTGCAAACGTAGGGCTGTGTGATTTGACAGCGAGTTACTGCTGGATAGGTGGGGCCCCATGAGTTGACTTGCCATTATCATTTTAACTGCGGTGCTATGACCGGCGTGAGTCTCCCGATTCCTGACCACCTCCATACAGGTGCCTCTCCCAATGGTCCACCATGTAGTAGTAGAGGCTGGCTCTTGCATGAGAGCCCACTTCTCCACTTTTTCCCTGGCTCTCTTTCCTCCACATATGCAAAAATGCCATGTAAAGCGCACTATTGTACTTACTTGCTCCTACAGGTGCTTAAGCTTGCCACATAGGCGTAAAGTCTGATGTGGCAAGTTAATCATGAAGAGAGAGACTAGTTTGGTGACCCAAGGAAGAAACGGTGCTAAGCGCGTGTACCTAGGTGAAAAGACAATTTTGAGTCTATAGCTAATTAAATGAAGCAAACTTAGCAACACCATTTCATTGGAAGAGGTCACTCCTTGGCAAATGCAATAAATACTAGTACTCCCTGTGTCCCATTATATAAGAACGTTTTTGACACTACACTAGCTAGTGTCAAAAACGTTCTTATATTATGGGACGGAGGGAGTACGAAGAAAGAGATAGAGAGGAGTAAAAAAATACACTTATAGCCAACCTGGTTGTAGTATGAGTGACTAAGAGGGTGCTTGGATATGTTTTAGTCCCATGACTAAAAGTAGTGGGACGAAGACTTGCTAGCCTCACCCATGCTTGGATCCAAATACTAAAGAGACTAGAATCAGGTTAATGAGCATTTATTATCCTTCAAACCCTCCAATCCAGATCTCGCCTGTGTTAAAGGAGAGGAGTTAAATGAGGATAGAGAGAGGACTAATCCACATTTTAGTAGGGGTACCCTAGACTAAAAGTTTTTAGTCTCAAGACTAGTTTTAGCCCCTCTTTAGTCAGGGGGGCTTGGAACTTTAGCCTCTTAAAGAGACTATTTTTAGTCAGACTAAAATAAGTCCCTTGGATCCAAGCACCCTCTAAGTGATGACTATGTATGACATGCCAACATCAGATAGCCTAACGCACCGTGTTAAATCTCCAAGGGTGCGACCACACGAGCGATGCAACGGTCGTGGTAGGTGCGACCATGATACGGGCTGCTGGCAGCCCTTGTATCTGAGATCAAACAGTTGCATGCTAAGTTGCTGAAAATTTGCAGAATAACCCTCCAGGATAGGATCCTAACCCATAGGTCTAGAATCACGCCATACAACTATTCGATCTCAGATCTAAGGGCTCTCGGAAGCCCGTATCATGGGAGAATGGAAAGCCACTACCCTGCCGTTTGCATGCTGGCAGTTCGCTCCTACTCGTCCCCGCACGTCCTTTAATACTACGATGGTTTGCTCCTAGTCGTCCCGTCCATTCACATTACGGCAGTTCCACTAATCCTAAACCTCCTCCCAAATCCATGGCGTCCCATCTCCCTGGTCGGCGGTGAGTACAAGGTTAGAACCATCACCGGTGATGAGTTCGACGTCATCTACACCCGTACTTCCGCGACGGTGAAAGGATGCCTTTCTCGCTTCAGACGCATGTTCGAAAACTCACATGATGAGTGGGTCGCTAGGCTAGATGTTGAGTACACCACAGTCGTGGGACGAGAGAAGGATCTAAAGGACGAAGAGAGGAAGAAGCCCGCCGTGATCCAGGTTTGCGTACATAACGTTTGCTTGGTCTACCAGATATGCCATGCCGACGTTGAGTGCCAGGATTTTAAGAACTTCCTCGAGGACAAAATAGTCAAATTCATTACTGTAGACTTTAAGAACGACAAAGAAGTCCTGCATCGGATAGGCCTCGTTGTAGGCAACCCCTTCGACCTCTAGAAGAATCGGCTGGTGCCCTCTGGTCAGCCCTCAATGCTGACCCTGGCAGGAGCCATGGTTCATCCTTCATACCGCAAACTGGAGAAACCTCATTACACGTTTCATCGTCATGCATGGCAGCGGAATGTACTAGATATAGACCACATCCAGTATGTTGCAATGGATGGCTACCTTTGTTTCAATATCTACAAGGGTTGGATGAAGAGCAACAGCCAAGTTGGCGGTTCAAGCAAAGAAGTATCGGCCAAGAGGAAGAGGGACAAGGACGAAGTCGAGGACGTGGATGAGGACTCCGAGTAAGGTGGCAGTGTCGTTGCTCATGGCAGTTCTAAACTTCTAATGCAGTGTCTACCGGATTAGTTGCATAGTTTAATTTCAGGTGTGCTTAGTTTAATTTGAGGGGTGTGTTGTGCTGAGCCCCCAGCAAAACTATGTTATGTTTCTTCTCGTTACTTTAACTCTTCAATATGTACATACTAGTACTAGTATTTCTTGAATAGAATTTAGCACCCCAATTAAGCACATACTAGCTTTTTTAATAGTACTATATGCATAATTTGGCGACGAGCGCTCTCTATATGTACCACCTTTTTTTTTAAATTTCAATTTTTGCTCCATGGCACAATCCATCGATAGTGGAGTACTACTGTATAAAAGTATACATTTTTTAAAAGGCTAGCATACTGTTCATCACATATATATATATAGCCAGTTAAATTCTCAACCTAGAACGACGTGCATGCCATGTAGTAAACCGATCTGGGGGAAGTATAGTAAAAATGAGGTGATTTTACCGAGCGATCGGCGGGGGAGCATGGCCTGTCATGCGGTCCCACGTGTCATGATGTACCAAGGCGATGCACGTGTCCCTCTTGAGGCAGAAGCAATACTAGTACGTGGTTTGAGATGATGTCGAACCGAAGTGTGAAATAATGGTTGCTTCGTCCGTCTGGGAAGGTGCGGCATTGTGATTTGACGTCTCATTGCTCATTACTAATACTGGGCCGGTATGAGTGGGGTGCGTCCCCCTGCTGTTCTGCACTGTTATTTGGTGCTTGACATGTCGACCCGGTTGCTATATGTCCCACATGTCGGCAACAGGAAGTACAGAATTCATGAAAGGGAGCGTCGACGGAGGAGTATACTATAGAATTCATGAAAGGGAGCGACTTAGTTTTGGAAAAATCTGTTTTTACGGAGTATGTACCTACTAGGGATTCATGAAAGGGAGCGACTTAGTTTTGGAAAAATCTGTTTTTACGGAGTATGTACCCACTAGGGTTTATAGGGCTCATCTAAAAAACATTCGTTTTTCCGTTTGATAAGTCTCAATTCTACTATACTAGTAGTAGCACCATTACATGTTGGATTTTGAGGTGCGTTAGATCACCCGACGCAAGCAGTGTCAAAAGGAAACTAACCAATGCATGCACAAGTTCATGGAAATTTGCAGAATAACCATCCCGCGGCAACCGGCAAATTTCCTCCCGCGGGCCGGAGTAGGTTTCTCGGTTTGCATGCAGATTTAATGGAGGCGAGGAGGCGTGTTCAGCCGGGCGTGCAGTGGACGGCGCAGTACTATTCGATTTGACAACTACAACTAGTATATTATAAAAAACAAAGAAGAGTAGTAGAGATAGAGATAAGAATAGAGACTAGGGAGGAGCACCGTCTACTGCTTCGTGGGCTACTCCTGCGCTCCATTCGGCGGCGGCAACGTCCCCTACAACCACTCCCTCCCGCGTTCCATTCGGCGGGTGCTGTTGACATTTGGGGAGCGCACTCTCGCGACTGCTAGCAGCCACGACTTCACCGATAACGACTTCTTCCCCGACCTCGGCAACCTCTTCCTCAATGACATGGGCGACAACCTCAACACCAATGGTGCTGCTCCCGTTGCACCGTATGTGTTTCTGTCCTTCCTGTTTGAAATCGTGATAGAATTCATGTTTCTAGTATGTGTCCTAGACTCGATCTGTTCATCTACTATGCTAGTCCGCATGATTAGTTTAATCTCTGTTATAGCCGTCATGATTTATTTTGTAGTAAATCTCGTGGTAACTTGCTCATATATTCAACTGGGGGAACGTCCCCTACAGCCACTCCCATTTCATGGACGGCCTGGTCGATGCCTCCAAGGAGCCCTTCGTCTACTGCTATGAGTGCCCGGTGCCGTTTTGGGGCTCGTCGGCGGACATCGTGCATCACCTGATGTAGGCGTGTGGCGATCACTACTGGCCCTTGGCGAAGAACATCAAGTACGAGACGTGCTACCCGTTCACCGAGATGGAGTCGCTGGAGGATCAGCGCCGCCTGCTAGTCTCGGAGGAGGATGGCAGCGTCTTCCTCTTGATCGTGGCCACCGGCGAGGCACGCGCAGGCCGCCACCACATCTCTGTAGTGTGCGTCAGCGGCGACACCGCTAATGCTGACACTGACACGAGGCCGATGTACGGGTGCGTGCTCACTATTACTACCCCTCGGAGGTCTGTGGGCGGCGACACTGGCTACGTCAAGCTGACTTGGACTCTGCCGAGCTGGGACCTTCCCGCCGATGTGGACATGGAAGACGCACAGTATTATTTGACCCCCAAAAATGTGCATGGGGACTCCAAGGAGGTTCACCTGGACATATGCATTACTAAGTTATATGTTGATCATTAGTCTTCACTCAATGTAATCCGCTGTCTAAGCATGTGAAGACTTCCATGCATGATCTTGCTCTATTGGAGTATCGCGCATGAATAAAAGTGTATCCATTTATGGTTTAGTCTAGAATCTTCCATGTATGAATTTTTACTACAGTACCGGTGAAAGACTTATGATGAACCATTTCCTGCAAAGCACAATAAGAGTTATTTCTTCACAAGTTTTGGATGCAGGTTGAACAGTTGAATGCTTTTGTTTGCGGAAGATACTTTTTTATCTATTTCACCCGGATGTTTCTGAGCTCTAGAGATGAAATAATATCCGAAGAAACCTATCGATACCTGTTACACATGAGATGAACCCCACATCCTTTGTCAAAATAAACAACACCCCGATCAATGCATTTCACTCTTCCGTGCAACGGACGGGCACCTTACTTGCTCCTACGGGTGCTTAAGCTTGCCACATAGGCATAAAGTCTGATGTGGGAAGATAATCAAGAAGAGAGAGACTAGTTTGGTGACCCAAGGAAAAAAACAGTGCTAAGCGCGTGTACCTATGTGAAAAGACAATTTTGAGTCTAGAGCTAATTAAATGAAGCAAACTTAGCAACACCATTTCATTGGAAGAGGTCACTCCTTGGCAAATGCAATAAATACTAGTACTCCCCGTGTCCCATAATATAAGAACGTTTTTGGCACTACACTAGTGTCAAAAATGTTCTTATATTATGGGATAGAGGGAGTACGAAGAAAGAGATAGAGAGGAGTAAAAAAAATACACTTATAGCCAACCTTGTTGTAGTATGAGTGATTAAGTGATGATTATGTATGACATGCCAACATCAGATGGCCTAACGCACCGTGTTAAATCTCCAAGGGCGCGACCGCGCGAGCGACGTGACGGTCATGGTAGGCGCGACTATGATACGGGCTGCTGGCAGCCCTTGGATCTGAGATCAAATGGTCGCATGCTAAGTTGCTGAAAATTTGCAGAATAATCCTCCAGGATAGGATATTCACCCATAGGTCTAGAATCACGCCATGCAACCGTTCAATCTCCGATCCAAGGGCTCTCAGAAGCCCGTATCATGGGAGAATGGAAAGCCACTATCCTGCCGTTCGCATGCTGGCAGTTCGCTCCTACTCGTCCCCTCACGTCCTTTAATACTACGGCGGTTCGCTCCTAGTCGTCCCGTCCATTCACATTACGGCAGTTCCACTAGTCCTAACCCTCCTCCCAAATCCATGGCGTCCCAAATCTCCCCGATCGGCGGTGAGTACAAGGTTAGAACCATCACCAGCGATGAGTTCGACGTCATCTACACCCGTTCTTCCGCGACGGTGAAAGGATGCCTTTCTCGCTTCAGACGCATGTTCGAAGACTCAGATGATGAGTGGGTTGCCGGGCTAGATGTTGAGTACACCACAGTCGTGGGACGAGAGAAGGATCTAAAGGACGAAGAGAGGAAGAAGCCCGCCGTGATCCAGGTTTGCGTGCATGACTTATGCTTGGTCTACCACATATGTCATGCCGATGTTGAGTGCCAGGATTTTAAGGACTTCCTCGAGAGCAACCTAGTCAAATTCATTACTGTAGACTTTGGTAACGACAAAGAAGTCCTGCGTCGGATAGGCCTCATTGTAGGCAACACCTTCGACCTCCAAAAGAATCGGCTGGTGTCCTCTCGTCAGTCTTCAATGCTGACCCTAGCAGGAGCCATGGTTCATCCTTCGTGCGGTGAACTGGAGAAACCTCCATACATGTTTCATCGTCATGCATGGCAGCGGAATGTACTAGATATAGACCACATCCAGTACGCTGCAATGGATGGCTACCTTTGTTTCAATATCTACAAGGGTTGGATGAAGAGCAACAACCAAGTTGGCGGTTCAAGCAAAGAAGTATCGGCCAAGAGGAAGAGGGACAAGGACGAAGTCAAGGACGTGGACGAGGACTCCGAGTAAGGTGGCAGTGTCGTTGCTCATGGTGGTTCTAATGCAGTGTCTACCGGAATAGTTGCAAAGTTTAACTTCAGGTGTGCTTAATTTAGTTTGAGGGGTGTGTTGTGCTGAGCCCCCAGCAGAACTATGTTATGTTTCTTCTTGTTACTTTAACTCTTCAGTAAGTACATACTAGTATTTCTTACATTTCATCTTTTAGTTGGTATAGTACTACCACTCGTTTATTCACATTATATACGTACAATATATATGACCAACATCATATAGCCAATAGTTTAGTTGTCAAAGAATTTCAGGGTGCTTAGTTTTGTCAAAGAATTCCAGGGTGCTTAGTTTTATTTGAGGGGTGGGTTGTGCTGGACACCATTATTGTGACTAGCCTTTTTAATAGTACTATATGCATAATTTGGCGATGAGCACTCTCTATATGTACCACCTTTTTTTTAATTTCAAGTTTTGCTCCATGGCGCAATCTATCGATACTACTCCTGTACAAAAATATACATTTTTTAAAAGGCTAGAGGGCGGGGAAGTCTAGCTTGGTCGGTTTCACGAGAGGCGAGGGCCTTTGTGATTTTACGGCTCATTACTGCTAGAAGGCGGGGCCTTGTGATTTGACTGCTTGGATAAATGCGCCGACGACCTGATCGAGGAGGAGCAAAGAACCGTGTGGTATACTCAAGTTTTCCACTGGAGTAGTACTGCGATGGAGGAGCACGAAACACGGCAATCCAGTGCCATATGGCGATAAAAAATGATCTAATTTGCTAGTCATGTCATTGTTAGCATTGTTCTATTCATTCCCTCAAAAAACAAAAAACGTTGTTCTATTCATGCCTCGCAGAGAACGTGACATGTGCGGCGAAACACCCGAAGCAAAAGATGAAACACAGCAGCAAAAGAAGAAGGAAGATTATCACCCCAAATGATCTAATTCGCCGCGGAGTCGTAACTGCTTCTTCGTCGCCTCCACGACCTCCATCTCCTTGCGCGTCTCCTCCGCCATCTTCTTCATTCTGTCCACGACGCGGGATTTCTTGACGCGAGCCTTCATCATCTGTTCCACGGCCGCATTATGTACCTTGACAGCAGCCGGGTGCTCGATGTGGAGCTTCGCCAACTCCTCCTTCTATTCCATGACGAGGGCCTACAGCATCTTCATCGAGTAACTACTATTATCATGCAGCTTCTTCCAGCCGGCGTTCTTCTCCTTCAACAGGTCGATCTCGTGGCAGAGCTTCGCCTTGTCCTCCTGAAGTCGCAAGATTTCGCCGGTCCCCTTCTTCTCCGAGGCAATGCTCTTCTTTAGTAGCATCACCAAGCCGGCGGTCAACTCCCCATGCTGATTGAGCTCAGCGGGCATGTCGTCGAGGCTCTCCTTCAGCAACTCCGTCAAGCCTTGGATGAACTCCTTCTGCTTATTGAGGTGCTTATTGAGCTGATCGGGCATGCCGTCGAGGGATAACGACTCTAGCTCCGCCAGCTCGGCATGTTCGCCTCCGCGGCTAGGGCGCTCCTGGGAGCCATCGCCTGCCCGTGAGGGATCTTTCGAGGTCTCTGTGTGGTGGTGAGCCCTCTTTTTTTTCCTGCAACCTTGGTTGCCGCTCCCTTGTTACGAGTAGTTCTCGACCTAGAGCTCTGCTCACTGGCCATGGCAACAATGAAGGAAGAAGAAGCACTTATGAGGAGGAAAGGTAGAGTAATTTTCGGTTAGGTAGTTCCCCTTTTTATAACCTAAGTACTAGCACTAGTAGTACTAATACCTGCATAGTGGGAACACGTTTAGGTTTGGTACGTACTAGTAGGTGTGAGCAGGCTTTCGAATGTGATGGGAACAAGGTAAAGATTAATTGATGGTTTTGGTTTCGAGGCCCGAAATGGCTCCCGATGAGTTTAGCGGAACATAAATTTCAAGTACTACACTGCTCAAATGCGTAAATATTATGTTACTGTCAAAAATTGGCACAAAATACAAAGGAGACAAATGGAAGTACTACTAGCAACCCACGATTTAACTACTCGCATGCGCGCAGTGGAGTAATAATGTCTTTCTTCCGCCCTCACGTCCACTCAATTTGCATGCGCTGTATTAATTGGCCATCAATGAAGTGAACGACTTTACACGCGTCAAATTATCACATGGGGTGGATCTTGGTACAAAATTGCGTCCGTCCGTGTACTCGCGTGTGCGTGCGATGGAATGAGTGCGTGCGTGGCGTGCGTGCACATCTTCGCTTCGTGCATGTACCGCCAGTATGGCTCAGGGAGGACGAGTACATTCTTCTGGAACCAGCAGCACGTCACTGTGATCAATCCATGCAAGGAGGTAGCGACAACGCCTCCACATGTGCCACGTGGCTTCATGAACTGTAAGAGAGACACTGTGTAGCGTGCCATTGGTATTCTAATTTACGTGTTTTGCACATACTCGAAGTACTAGTAATGTACACATGCATTGCACGCATCAGATTTTGCAACCAAATTATGAATAAATACCACACTATAGCATGTAAGCTCTGAGTCATATATGCGTGATGTAGCACTTCGTTTAATTCTTATAGTTCATCTCATTCAAAATCAAATTAGTTTTTATAAAAAAGCTAAGAACGCGTGAATAGGAAAAACATGGGATTATAGTGGAATGTCGTCTTGAATCCTACAGGATTGTACGAGTGTTTGATTGTGCATAGAAAAAACGCAGAATTCTTTCAAAGGGGTTTGAGTGGATGGGATGTTTCCTATGTAATCTAGTGCAAATGAATCATATGGAAAAATTGCTATGGTTTACAATCCTACGAATCAAACAACCAATATAGGAAAAATTCCTAATGATTAGAATCCTCCAAAATTCCTTTGAGAATCCTTTGAATCAAAGAAGCCCTTAATCTATTTTATGATTCATGGAATTGTGCGTTGTAAAGCATAAAGTAAAAACAAATAATGGCAATTCAACTATTAAAAAGTTTGGGCAGTTATGATATGGAAGATTCTAGAACAAAAGTGAACCACTGTTGTTTTGAGGTTTGTGCATTATGCTTAAGTTCAACCATGGAGTCTGCTAGATTGTACATGTGGCAAAATACGGTGGGGGGCTAGAAGATGGTGCGAGGGGTCGAGTGGAGGGAGACTATGAAGGAATGCGCAAGTGCGAGATCGATATTTAGAGAGAGGGGGCGAACACATGCGCTGTTGCACGCAGTGGCGGAGCCATGAAAAATAAATGAGCTAGGGGGCCAAGCATTGCTAATCCTTTACGAGGAGGGTCAATTCATGAAATTAAACCTTTTTTGGCAGCAATTGTCTAATGATCACATTCATATTAGCCTCGATATATAGTGATGTTAGGGGGGGGGGGAGCAGGGCCCTTAGTGCCCCCTGTCTTTGCCATTGTGCACGCGTCCGAGAGATGAAGCGGAAGGCATGGATGATGAGAGGGGGACGTTGGATATATAATTAATGTGGGTGTATTAGCTATTTATGTTAATCCTATATAGAGAGGTATAGATTGATCGATGTGGACGTGGGAAAGAGGGTGAGACCTCACTGGATATCGATTGATCGACTTGTGTGGAAAAATATGAAAGACCTAGCTATATACACACATACATAGAGGAACATCGATCGGTGCGCATGCACGCGTGCGAGATAAAGAATGCCCGGTATGATGGAGAGGGGGATGTGTGTGGGTGTGTGCCTTCATGGGAGACCGACCTGAAGAAAAAGATTGCATGCATGCGATAGATAATGCCGACTGGTAGTGTGTGTGCATGCATGCATGAGAGAAAGTTAGTGGTACAATTATAAAGAGAAGACTACTGTGTGGGTGTAAAAGAATAGGTGAGGCCATAATCAATGTAAAGTTGAATTCAAATATTTGAATAAGAGATCCTGATGTTTGAAACCCATGCATGCATGAATATAACGGAGATCTGCGCGGTGTGGTTTGGAAATGAGCATGTTGTAACGTATACACATTGGACAAGGTCAGACTGATTTGAATTTGAGATACCGATGGCAGACATCATTTGCCCACATCGCATCCGTGCATGGACACACTATTCTAATTGGAGATGATGGGAGGCTTTCGCATCACATATATATATCTATACCCCTATATATATTATATTATATTATATTTTTTTTATATTGTGTGCGGGTAACTTTAACTTCGAAAGATGGTCGTTGGATGAGGCGAATCCGCTGGTCCAAAGATGGCAAATTTGAGCACTATTGGCCGTTGGATATCATCTAGATTCCACCAGATTTCGCCACATGTATAATCTAGAAGACTCTATGGTTGAACTTAAGCATAATGCGCAAACATGAAAACACAAGCACTTCTTATTTGTTCTAGAATCTTCCGTATCAGAATTGCCCAAATGTTTTTCTACATGATTTGCCATTATTTGTTTTTACTTTATGTCTTACAACGCACAATTCCATGAATCTTAAAATAGATTAGCTTTCTTATAAAAACTAGATGATTTTGAATGAAATGAACTATAAGAATTAAACGAACATCTACATCATGCATATATGACTCAAAGCTTGCATTCTATAATGTGGTATTTATTCATAATTTGGTTGCCAAATCTCATGCGTGCAATGCATGTGTACCTTACTCTAGTCTAAATGGTGTTTGTGTGTGTGTTGTGCGTGTTGAGGTGCAAATTGTCTTTTTTGGGGCACACGTTAAGCTTGTTCTTCCGAAATTTCAAGCCGCGCCTTGTTATGCCGAAAATTGAAGCTAGCGTCTTTGTCTATCGTGCTGCGAAACTCCCGCCTCTTCAACCCGCG
The DNA here is from genome assembly GCF_002162155.2 of Triticum dicoccoides. Lineage (NCBI taxonomy): Eukaryota > Viridiplantae > Streptophyta > Magnoliopsida > Poales > Poaceae > Triticum > Triticum dicoccoides. The sequence goes on along the minus strand of NC_041389.1, from coordinate 221,535,140 downwards.
CCTTGTTAGCCCGAAATATTTAAGATATATCTTTGTCTCGTTGTGCTCCAACAACTCCCTCCATCTCAACCCGTGCCTTGCTATTCCGAAATTACAACGCGCACGAAAACTCCCACCTCCTGTGAAATCCCGACACGCGAAATGCCCGTGGTACCCCTGAACCGAAAGAACCGCCTCAAATCAGTGGGCGGTACTTCCGTAACTTACCCCACATTTCGGACAAGCGCATCTCTAAGCCATGGTTCCCCACTACCATCCCATCCGCCCACCCATTCGTACACCAAGGCCGTGAAAATTCACGACGAAACCCCACACCCTGCTACGTCCGCCACCCAGCCGGAGCCTCTTCCCCGACGACATCGTCCACAGTAACACCTCGACGTCCCTCATCCACCGTACCGGATGAGGATCCGTCGTCGATCTCATTGTCCCGCCGGTTCAACCACCCCGTCCTCCACCTCCAAGGAGCTGCCCCCACGTTCCCCTCATCTTTCGCGCCACCTCCATTCCCACACCGCCGTCTTCACCTGCACCACCGGAAGAGCATCATCATCACCGTTTCCTCGGATGAAGCTGCGGCCTAATCGGCGCCACCAAAGAGGTTGTACACTAATCGCCGCATTTTCTTCTTGATTCGATCTCACGGTGCTGCCGGCACTCGGTCCCGAGCCGACACGGCGCGGCTCCATCCATGGCGGCGTCGCCGGCCACTTCCTCCACGGCGTCGCTCCCTCGGCGGCGACGTCCACATCAGTAGGAGCTGCTGCTGCTTTAGCTCTCGCTTGCGCTGCTGCTCTGCTCTTGCTCTCGGTCCCCTGACTGGTCTGCTCTTGCTATTGCTCTTGCTCGCGCTGCTGCTCTCGCTCTTGCTCTTGCTTGTGATGCTCCTCCGATTTGGCTACACTTCAGTCGACTGAATCGACTTTTGGGTCAGTCGATTTTCAAGGGGTGGGCTCGCCGGGGTGAAGGAAGAACCAACCGCAGCGGGGAGGGGGGCTCGCCGGAGAGGTACCCCACTATCTATCTTAGGGTTCAGGATGGGGGCGGTGGTCGCCGGCGGTGGTGGGGCGTTGGCGGGGCGGTGGCGTGGGGATCGCCGGAGAAAAAGTT
>NC_041389.1:221501388-221533516 GCF_002162155.2 Triticum dicoccoides | reverse complement strand
GAGGGGGGGCTAGAGGGATGGCCGGGGCGGCGGCGGACCGGCGGTGGGGAGTGTTTTCGGGGCGGGCGGGGTGGCGCACCGCCGGCCGCGGGCGGTAGGGGGCTGCTGTTTGGCCGGTGGTGGCTGGCGGCTCAGGGGGGTGGAGGTTGAAGATGAACCACAGGCCCTTGATTTCGTATCCAACGGCTGCAAAATTGAATGACCAGAGATGAGAAAGTCAGTCGACCGACGTGTAGCTTCACCTTGCTAGTGCGTTTAGTTTCGACAGCAAAATTCAGTTTCGACAGCAAAATTCAGTTTCGACAGTTAGGTTCAGTTTCGACAGTTAAGTTCAGAGATGAGCGGCTGATGTATTTTACATCTAGCACTTTGTGGTTATGTATTTTATGTCATGTATTGGAGATGCTATTAGAATTCCACTCAGGTTAACGTTGTTCGTTGTCTCTCTTGTCCTGCTTGAGCCTCGGCGTCGTACAACTCACTGGAGCTGCTCAACAATGAAACCCTCCATCACAGCAGAGCAGTACCTTGGGATCCATCTCCAGACGCCTAAGATCTTCTTCCCCTCCTCCAACAGCAAAGTCAGCCGGAGCATCCTCACCGGCCAACCCAATCACGCTGAGATAGACATGGCTTCGCCAAAGAGGTTGTACACTTGTTGCATCTCTTTTTTACTCTACATGTTATATATATTTTCCACTGAGCACTCATAGTAACGGGAAATATGATTATTTTATCCTACTATATGACAAGCAGTGAGGTACCAGGCAACTTAGCTATCCATGATGGACTCTCTTGAACGCCATCATTATTTATCTCTGCGCGTTTGAGCTGTGCATTTGTCGATGGGCCTGGGAGTTGAGCTAGTATGGCAGTGGCCTGGGTCCAAAGTAATAGAAGTAGCACAAAAACATTTTTTTAGTGTAGGACTTTCCTTGCTGAAGCCTGCCTACTAGAATCGCCAGTGCTTGAAAGGAAAAGTGAATGAAAAACATAGGAATTGGAAAGTTTCCTATGATACTACTTTTCATGAATTTGGTGCAAAGGAATGGAGCAAAGGAAAACTGTAGGATTTGTTCCTTTAGTGTCTCCTTGAAAGAAAAACCGTAGGAATTCTAATTTCCACTTCTCCTCCTTTTCATATTCCTATTCATCAAGCACAAGACTAAGAGATAGTAGCATAATAGCATTATAACCGTACATTTTCTTGTGGTTTGACTTAATCTCACCATGCTTTTTTGCATCCTATGATCTTCCAGTTGTTGTGAATCAAACACCTAGATTGGCAGAAATCCTTTTTAATTTCTATGTTTTGCACATGCATTCCTATCCTATTCCTGTCTATTTCCTATCCTTGCATTGATAGAATCCTCAAATTCAAACAAGCCCTTACTCAATTACTTTTGTTACAGATATGTGTCAAAGAAAACCTTGTGTGGTTTGTCCTGCTCCTGCGGTGCTGTGTTCCACCCCAGCTCAGCTGCTCCAATGATGGAAGGGTTCACCACAGCAGGGATCCGCTCTCCATACTATCTTTCGCCGCCTTAGATCTTCTTCCCCATCGCCAGCAGCCACGACAACTGCATTACCATCATCAACTGAGAAGATGACCTTGAGGACTACACGGGTCCGCAAGAGAGGTTTCACTCTTCCGTGTCTTCTTACGTTATGCGTCGCTTAATATGATGACATGCTACATTATCGTCGTGTTCACCTATTAGACTCTGAGTCAGGTCCAAACTAATGCTGAAACTTGAGTTTTTAAATGGTTGTGGGGTACATATTGGGGCAGCAATCAGTACTATCTATCTACTATCTGGTTAATCTCCGGTGTCTACTATGAGTTTCATGTTGGGTGCAAACAAACATTAAAGGAGCCATTATCTATATTTTTTAACTAAAGCCATTATCTACCTGCTATCATTGGTTTTGGGTCTATCCACAGTTTGCTACCATCACTCTGGATTTGTGCATGCACTCTTTACATAATCTCACTATGTTTTATTCCTATACATGCCAGTTATTGTACACAATGGAACTGATCATGTAGAGCAAAAGAGACGAGCCTTGCTTGGCAATAAAATTTCATGCAGACGTCGTTCCATGGTGGGCGCAAAGGCAGCCCCCCCTCCACCCATTTCGGATCATAATCAACAAGAAGATAACTGTTCTGAGGGGGATTCAGAAGGAGAAGACCACTCCTATTTACCCCATGAGGTCTTTGCTCTAACTTGGCATGCTGATGTTGGTAATATCATGCATATGGTGCCTTGGATTGCTTACTGTATACATTAAAGATGTCATCTGCTTAGTTTAGACATGCTTTGTGTCAATGCCATCTGTTTAGTTTCTTTATCGTATATGTGAATCATGCAATGCCATCTTGTCTAGCCAGGCATCATATATGTGAATTTTGCAATGCCACCCTGGTTAGCTAGTCATCTTATATGTGAATTATATCATGCCATCAGTTTTTCATTATGTGTTAAATTTGTCAACAATTTTAGTACATTCAATTACTCTTCCTGTGCATCAGCCATTTGGCACGGTCATGGAAAAATCTGGAGTGGAAACAAGGTCTTCAGCGAAGACAATGCTATCTGATGAAGCACATGTCTTGCTGGTTACCGATAGCTCCTCAGAGGAGGATTCAGAGATAGATGACCAGTCATATTTCCCCCCTGAGGTGCATGCCCTAACTTGGCAGGGTTATGTTACTCATATCGTGCGTATGGTATCTTGCATTGCTATGTCATTTGCTTAGTGTAGACATGCTTTGTGTGAATGCCACCTGTTTAGTGTCTAATTGCCATATATGTGAATTATGCAATGCCATCTTGTTGCAAGACATTATATATGTGAATTATGCAATGATATCTTGTTGCAAGGCATTATGTATGTGAATTATGCAATGCCATGCTGTTTAGGCAAGCGTCATATATGTGAATTATATCATGCCGTCCTTTTTTTGTATTTCTCATTGCTTTTGTCGACAATGTTTGTATATTCAACTGCTCTTCCTGTGCATCAGCCATTTGAATTGGTGATGGAGAAATCTAGAGTGAAAACAAGGTCTTCAGAGCAGACAATGCTACCTGCTGAAGCAGATATCTTGCTGGTTACAGATAGCTCTTCAGAGGAGGATCCAGAGGCAGATGACCAGTCCTATTATCCCCCTGAGGTGTATGCTCAAACTTGGCAGGGTTAGATTACTGATATAATGCATGAGTGGCATATGTTGTATTGCAATTCTTAGTTTTTACATCATATACACAATATTGAATGCCATCTCCTTAGTTGACACATCATATATGCGATTGCCCTCTGCTCACTGCCTTAGTATATAAATCATATATTTGAATTATGTCATGCCATGATGTTTACATAGACAGCATGTATCTGAATTATGGCATGCCAACCCATTTTCTAAAGACATAATATAGTTATATCATCTCATCCTATTTACATATTCATCATATTTTAAATTACGACATTCTATCCGTGAATTATATCATGCCATCATGTTTCCATCGACGGCATGTTTGTGATTTATGGCATGCCAACAACTTTAATAGACACATCGTATAGTTATATCTTGTCATCCTGTTTACATAGTCATCATATTTTGAAGTATGTCATTCTATCCTGTTTAGTTAGCCATCATACATGTGAAATTGTGTCATGCTATCCTGTTTAATTAGCCATCATATATGTGAAATTATGTCCTGCTATTCTGTTTGCTTAGACAACATAAATGTGAATTATTTCATGCCCTGTTTTCTTCCCTACTATCCATTGCATCTGTCTATCTTACAATGTCTGTACATTCAATTACTTTTCTTGTTTATCAGCCATTTTAATTGGAGGGAGTGATGTAGTATCTATGGGAGTAAAAACACGGTCTTCAGAAAAGATTGTGCTACTTGTCGATGCAGATAGAACCACGGTTGTACTTGCCCAAGAATCAGCCCCACCACACATAGCCCACACTCATGCAGATTGTACCCCTACCCAGTTGGACAGAAAACCAGCTACACCCCTTCTAACCCCAAACCCAGCAGATAGACACCCAGTTCCCGTTGACACAACACCGTCTCCACCACAGAGCACCCAAACACGAGCAGTTAGTAAGGCAACTGCAGTGCCCAAATCACGAGGACCACCACTCTGAACCCGAAGTCAACGCTTAAAGTAGAAGAAGAACTGTTCTCAGGTCAGGTTCCGTAGCTATGGTTCATACTACTTTGCTCTTGCATCACTGTATTTACTGATACCAACCAATTTCAAATTTGAAGGATGCAACTGAAACTCCAATGGTGCAAAAGGTATGTTTTAAACCTATTTCTTCAACGTGTTTGGCTGTTTGCTGTTGTAAATTTCTCTATGTTGATTTCAGTTTCAATTGAATAAATAGATATGTTCTCATGCCATGCACATTACAAGTGTTGTTATTGCTGTGTAGTTTCCCACATTTATATTCTGTCTATGCTGCTTTGTCTTAAATAGATATGATTCGAACTATATCTATCTTGATTTGGCAACATAAACTAGAATGATATAGACCATACAGTGACCATACTACATAGATATATGTTTGTTTCATGCTGTTATCCTGTCCACCTTACTACTGAACTGGTTTACCAAAATGAGTTTCATATTCTACATTGTAAACCTGAGATGTGTTTGTTTGTTTCTCTTTTAGAACGCGGATAAAATATTGGAGAAGAGTACCCTGTTATGCAATGGTAAAGTAAGTAATGCAGATAAGGTTCAAGGTAGTGAGACATCCCTGTTGGTCTCGAAGAAAGCTGATAAAAACTATATTGAGGACACTGAGACAACCCCAAAGTCCTGTCTTGATGTAGTGTTCGAGTTACTGGCTACCACTGCTGGCACCAGCTCGTTGAACTCATTGCCTGAATCAGTTCGGCTTCTTGAGTCTCAAATTCAAGTTGAAAGACATCGATCAGATGTTATGCGACAGGAAGCCGAAGGACTGAGGAAGTCCCTGCAGAATTCAGATGCATACTTTCTGGTGCAACAGCAAGCACTGGAGGACTTAAGCGCCAAACAAGAGAAAGTTAATAAGCTTGCTAAGCATCTTGCCAGCATTATGGGTACCCAGGATATTGTTTCTTGAGCTCTTCTGAAGTGGTTTCAGTTCTGGACTTGTTTTGCCGCGTCGTTTATATGCTGCTGTGGTCCCTATATTTGCACTGGTGGCGAACTTTGATGCCGAGTGGATGTAATATGTGTAATAGCCGTGATAGCCTAGTGTAGGTTTCTTGCTTATTTATTTCCTTGTTGTCTTGTTTATTTGTTTGCTTGTAGTCAGTGCATTTCTTTTTCTGCGGTTTGCTAGTGGCTGCAATAACCTATTTTTAAAACTAGGCCACAATAACCATGGGCTAATATTTACTGTAGTGACACTAGACCTACGGACCGCATAAACAGTGGGCCTTCTATGGGCCGTAGAAACAATGGGCCTTTTACGGGCCGCAGAAACAATGGGCCTTCTACGGGCCGTAGAAACAATGGGCCTTCTATGGGCCGTATCATCAATGGGCCTTATACGGGCAATATGATCGATTGGCCAAACATGGGCCAATAACAGGCCGCATTATGGCCGTAAACGGGCTAGAGTTGGAATCGTCCATTCATGGGCCGACCATAACGGGCCATCGTTAATAGGCCGTATTTCATGACGCTATGAAAAAGGCCCAACGTGTTAACGGACCACAAACGGGCCGAGTGTAACCACGGGCTGAATTTGGCCCATAAGCAGAAAATGACAATAACGGGCCGTAAGTAAACGAATGCTGGAAATGAGCCCAAGAATAAATGGGCTCTGAGAAGGCCGAAAGATAACATGGGCGGGAAACGGCCCAACGGAATAACGGGCCCTTAATGGGTATAAAGTGATACACTGTTCATTACGGGCCAGTTTCACCACGGGCCGTTAATGGGTGTAAAGTAATACACTGTTCATTACGGGCCAGTTTCACCATGGGCCGTTAATAGGCCAAGAGTTACATAGGGCCTCATATGGGCCAAAAGACATCATGGGCCATACATGGGCCAGAAGTGAAAACGGGCTGGAACCATATCGGGTGGCCCAGATAACGCTACTGGGCCGAATTCGGATAGGGCGTAACGGGCCTTGGATTAGCGGGCTGTAAATGGGCTATATGCAAACAGGCTGTAGCAGGCTTTACATGGGCCGGCCCGCCACCTTTTGACCAAGTCAAATGGGCCGGCCTTTTCATTGGAATGGGCCTCTGTTGGGCCGTGCCACGTGTCGACGTATCATAGGCGCCTTGTGTCCAATGAGTGGATGACATCTGTCCCAACGCTGAGCCGACACGTGTTTCCTCCAGCCAATGATGATTTTGCACGTGGAAAATCCCCATTGGTTGGGGCTATTAACGGGTTATCGGATCCAAAACCCGACCCGATAGCTTAATGGTGTTCCGTTACGGTGGATGCCACGTGTCGGTCACCCTTGACGAAAGCACTTCTGTGACGCGCGATTTATCGTCATGGAAGTGGACACTTCCGTGATGATAATTTTGGTAATGTCATGGAACACTTCTACGACAGCACAGGTATGACTATCTTGATTCTGTCATAAATTTGTCATGGATGTACATGCATGACAAAAAACGCGACCTACTGTGACAAACACGTATCATCACGGAAGTGTATTTTTTTGTAGTGATTGGACATTCTTCCTCTTCCATTACAAGAGCGCATCAATATGGACGCGAGTGTGCGAGCAAGCTACCTCAAGAAGATGCATGAGGATATAAGGCACACCATCGAGCGCCAAGTACAACGACTCGTGACCAATCTCAACATCAACAAGCAACCCATGATATTCAACATCAAAGATCTTGTGTGGCTACACCTTCGCAAGGAATGCTTCCCCAACGAACGCAAGTCCAAACTTCTACCCTGAGCCGATGGACCCTTCAAGGCGCTAGCACGCTACAAGAATAACGCTTACAAGATCGACCTCCCAAGCAACAAGTACAACATGAGCGACATCTTCAATGTCAAAGACCTCTTGCCATACCATGTTGATGAAGCTTTCGATCCGAGGTCGGATATTTCCCAAGGGGGGGAGATGATGCGGAGCATCCCACGATCATCCCCATGGACGTATCTATATCTCCCACGACACCACTTGGACCAATGACAAGAGCTCGAGCAAAGGCTATCGAAGATAAGGTGAACTCGCTCCTCTCCGAACTCCCACTCTCTACACATGAGACATGGCTACTACCTCAAGCGGAAACACTATGTGTGATCACGAACCTGGAGGAAGGACACAGAACAGCTACATCCATTGGACAAGACGGCGAGGACATTGAGTACGAAGGACAAGAAGAAGAGCTACCGAAGAAGCTCCAGCCACCGGACGTTCGACCAGGACCAGACATCCGGTGCCTGACGCTCCAGCCAGCGGATGTCCGACCAGGACCGGACATCCGGTGCCTGAAGGCCCAGCCGACCCAAGTCCCAGCCGACAAAATCTACAGCGAGCGGATGTCCGGCCTCCTCCTGACGACCGACAACACTCCCAGCGAGCGGACGTCCGGCCCCCACCAAACGACCGACAATTCCACACCCGAGCTGATTCTGCGGAAGTCCGAAGCGACCGGACGACCGGCCACCTCCTGATGTACGGTACCACTATTACAGGACAAAATTAGCGGAAGTCCGAGCCCTTCCGGACATCCGGACCTTCGCGAGCGACCAGACGACCAGTAGAGACCTGACATCCACTGCCTGTGTGTGCGCAGCTTTGGGCCCGAGGCCCATGTACCCTTCCATTCCGCCCCCTTTTGCACTTAGACTATAAATATACCTCCTCCTTCTCCTAGTTATGGTTAGCATTGGATTAGCTCATATTAGAGATAGAGCTTTGCTCATCCACTTGGTTACTTATCCATCGGAGTCCACGACCTCTTCGAAGAAGATCCCCCAAGCGGATTCAAGACCCCTTCATGGGAAGACCCCACAAGACCTCCTCATGGAGATGAACTAGCTACTTGCATGGTCCTTTGTTGGATTTGAATCGTGTATCTCTTTGTGTTTCGAGGACCTAGCACATGTGTGACCGAATCTTGTTGGTTTGAGTGTTTCTCTCGTGTTTCCCCTCATGATTTCTCCTCGTGTTCTTCGTAGGATCCCCTCCAATTGTGAAAGATCGAGCATCTAGGGTTCTAACCTACATCACTATCGCTCGGTGGTGTTGAATTCTTGGAGGGAGCTCTCCCAGGCATCGAGGGATATGCGATTGGCCGCATGACCAAGAGTCGCCGGAACAAGCTCTACATCTACGATTTAGGCTGGCCCCCCGAGGCCGACTCAATCAAGTATGGGTGCCGGGTCTGCTTTGGCAAGATCCGCGTCTTCATCGGCAAAATCGGCGAATCAGGACCCGAGCAAGATATCTGCACCAACATTGTCGAGCCGGCTCGGTGCACGCAACTCGCCCGGGCCCAAGCCGTCTGGAACCGTGTCTTCATCGGCTTCACCGAGGGGGTCGATCTCGCTGATAACTTGAAAGTGCAACTATCCGTGGGTGGTTTTGGTAATTCCTAACAACATATAGCTCATTGAGCTAATGCTATTTCAAGATAAATATTTCAGGAAAGCTCAATGTTTGGCATGGCATGGATGAGAATCGTGGACCCCTCAAAATGCTAAGGACAAAAGGATTGGCTCAAGCTCAAAGCACAAGACTCTACATTTTTCATTTTAGTGATCCAAGATCACATTGAGTCCATAGGAAAAGCCAATACTATCAAGAGGGGGTGAGGTGTTGCTTAATGAGTTTCTTGCTCATAGTACTTAGTGATATGCTCCAAAAACCCTCAACTACTTTCTCACATCCACATATGTCCCAAACCAAAAGTCAAACTCGGCCCCACCGAAACTTTCTATCCGGCGCCACCGAGTTCAGTTGACATAGCCATTGCCAGAAACCTTAGTCTTTACGGTCTCACCGATAGGGATCTCGGTCTCACCGAGATGGGATTGTAATCTCTCTGTTTCCCTTTGTAACATTTCGGTCAAACCGAGATGAGCGATCGGTCCCATCGAGATTGCAATGCAAACTCTTTGTTCCCCTTTCGTAACGTTTTGGTCCAACCAAGATGAGCGAATCAGTCCCACCGAGTTTGCCTGACCAACTCTCTGTGTGTCTATTACCAAAATCGGTCTCACCGAGTTTGTGTAATCGGTCTCACCGAGATTACGTTATTCTCTAACCCTAACGATATCGGTTCTACCGAGTTGACATGTCGGTCCCACCGAAATGCCTAATAGTCACATTATGAACTAAATCAGTCTGACCGAGTTTCACGATTTGGTCCCATCGAGTTTGGTAAGTTGTGTGTAACAGTTAGATTTTGTGTGGAGGCTATATATACCCCTCCACCCACTCTTCATTCGTGGAGAGAGCCATCAGAACATGCCTAGACTTCCAACATACATTTTCTGAGAGAGAACGGCTACACTTGTGTTGAGGTCAAGATATTCCATTCCTACCACATGAATCTTGATCTCTAGCCTTCCCCAAGTTGCTTTCTACTCAAATCTTCTTTCTACCAAATCCAAATCCTGTGAGAGAGAGTTGAGTGTTGGGGATACTATCATTTGAAGCACAAGAGCAAGGAGTTCATCATCAACACACCATTTGTTACTTCTTGGAGAGTGGTGTCTCCTAGATTGGCTAGGTGTCACTTGGGAGCCTCCGACAAGGTTGCGGAGTTGAAGCAAGGAGTTTGTAAGGGCAAGGAGATCGCCTACTTCGTGAAGATCTACCCGAGTGAGGCAAGTCTTTCATGGGCGACGGCCATGGTGGGATAGACAAGGTTGCTTATTCGTGGACCCTTTATGGGTGGAGCCCTCTGTGGACTCGCGCAACCGTTACCCTTTGTGGGTTGAAGTCTCCATCAACGTGGACGTATGATAGCACCACCTATCGGAACCATGGATAAAAAATCTCCGTATCAACATTGCATTTGCCTCCTCAAACTCCTCCCTTTACCTTCATATGCAATTGTTTTACATTCCGCTTCTATACTCTTAGAATTGCATATGTAGGTTGATTGCTTGACTTGTGCTAAGTTGCTAAAATCTGCCAAGAACTAAAACTGGGAAAAGGCTAGATTTTTATTTGGTCAAGTAGTCTAATCACCCCCCTCTAGACATACTTTCGATCCTACATAACTCCATGTCTGGTGGGGACACCCTTGTCTACTCCGACGGCGAGTCATCAGTTGGGGATACCAAATCGATCCTCCCACTGTACGACGACAGACTTGGGGGTTGCTCTAATGATGAGAAGGCCCCGGTCAATCGTGAGCCGCCTTGTTGGACCACCATCTACATGGCAGGCACTGCGCCGGCCCTTGACTCTACTGCAGTGGGCGCCATGGGAGGAACCGACACTTCGGCGACTGATCCAAGCGCGTCTGGCCCATTCAAACCACTGGCTCAAGTTCTTTCAGAGCTAGCCGCCTCATTGACAACACTCATAGAGTCGCCGTTAATAGCGGAGAATTAGGTGGAGCGCAATACGGAGATAGCCAAAATTTGTGAGCAGATGACTAAGGCTCAAGAAAATATCAATGTCGAGAACTCTCACATAGTGCAGTTACGAGCCCAGATTCACAATGAGATGGAGGGCCTGAGGACATAGGCCTGGCGCATGGGCCTATGATACGTCTCCAACGTATCTAGAATTTTTGATTGTTCCATGCTATTATATTACCTATTTTGGATGTTTATGGGCTTTCCTCTATACTTTTATATCATTTTTGGGACTAACCTACTAATCGGAGGCCCAGCCTGAATTGCTTTTTTTTTGCCTATTTCAGTGTTTCGAAGAAAAGGAATATCAAACAGAGTCCAAATGGGATGAAACCTTTGGGAGCGATCTTTTTGGAACAAATGAAACCCAGGAGACTTGGAGTGGACGTCAAGAAGCGAACGAGGCGGCCACGAGGGTGCCCGGCGCGCCCCCCACCCTCGTGGGCCCCTCGTGGCTCCACCGACCCACTTCTTCCTCCTATATATATCCACATACCCCGAGAACATCCAGGAGCACCCCGAAAACCTAATTCCACCGCCACAACCTTCTGTATCCACGAGATCCTATCTTGGAGCCTTCGCCGGCGCTCCGCCGGAGGGGGGATCGACCACGGAGAGCCTATACATCATCTCCAAGGCCTCTCTGATGAGTTGTGAGTAGTTTACCATAGACCTTCGGGTCCATAGTTATTAGCTAGATGGCTTCTTCTCTCTCTTTGAATCTCAATACCAAGTTCTCCTTGATCTTCTTGGAGATCTATTCGATGCAACTCTTTTTGTGGTGTGTTTGTCGAGATCCGATGAATTGTGGGTTTATGATCAAGTTTATCTATGAGAAATAATTGAATCTTCTCTGAATTCTTTTATGTGTGATTGGTTATCTTTGCAAGTCTCTTCGAATTATCAGTTTGATTTGGCCTACTAGATTGATCTTTCTTGCAATGGGAGAAGTGCTTAGCTTTGGGTTCAATCTTGCGGTGTCCTTTTCCAGTGACAGCAGGGCAGCAAGGCACGTATTGTATTGTTGCCATCGAGGATAAAAAGATGGGGTTTATATCATATTGCTTGAGTTTATCCCTCTACATCATGTCATCTTTCTTAATGCGTTACTCCATTCTTCATGAACTTAATACTCTAGATGCAGGTAGGAGTCGGTCGATTTGTGGAGTAATAGTAGTAGATGCAGAATCATTTCAATCTACCTATTGTGGACGTGATGCCTATATACATGATAATGCCTAGATATTGTCATAACTATGCACTTTTCTATCAATTGCTCGACAGTAATTTGTTCACCCACCGTAATACTTATGCTATCATGAGAGAAGCCACTAGTGAAACCTATGGCCCCCGAGTCTATTTTTTATCATATAAGTTTTCCATCTAATTTTATTTGCGTCTTTTAATTTCCAATCTATATCATAAAAATACCAAAAATATTTATCTTATCTTATTATCTCTATCAGATCGCACTTTTGCAAGTTACCGTGAAGGGATTGACAACCCCTTTATCGCGTTGGTTGAGAGGTTCTTGTTTGTTTGTGTAGGTACGACGGACTTTTGAGGAGCCTCCTACTGGATTGATACCTTGGTTCTAAAAAACTGAAGGAAATACTTACGCTACTTTGCTGCATCACCCTTTCCTCTTCAAGGGAAAACCATGGCAGTGCTCAAGAGGTAATGGTAAAACGCTTCAGATGTGGTTCATACGAGAAGGCATGCGAGTCATCTGCCCCCCGATTATGAGCCTCTACGCCTGTTCAACACACCTGCGCCGGGGACAGGGACAAGCACTCTGGGGCTCCAGATGCGCCCCAGCCAAACTGGGTTGTACCCTAGGATGGAGATGGATGGCCACTAAGGGAGTCCTGGATTAGGGGGTATCCGGACAGCCAGACTGTGTATAACGTCCAGACTATTGATGCATGAAGATACAAGACTCAAGACTTCGGCCCATGTCCGGATGGGACTCTCCTTTGCGTGGAAGGCAAGCTTTGCGATCCGGATATTGTGTTTTCTTTCTTGTAACCCACTCCATGTAAACCCTAGCCCTCTCCGGTGTCTATATAAACTGGAGAGGTTGGTCCTTAGAAGGCTAATCACAATTACAATCATACCATCATAGGCTAGCTCTTAGGGTTTAGCCTCCACGATCTCGTGGTAGATCTACTCTTGTACTACCCATATCATCAATATTAATCAAGCAGGAAGTAGGGTTTTACCTCCATCGAGAGGGCCCGAACCTGGGTAAACATCTGTGTCCCTTGCTTCCTATTACCATCAGCCTTGACGCACAGATCGAGACCCCCTACCCGAGATCCGCCGGTTTTGACACCGACATTGGTGCTTTCATTGAGAGTTCCTCGGTGTCGTCGCTGTCAGGCTCGATGGCTCCTTCAATCGTCATCACCAACGTGGTCCAGGGTGAGACTTTCCTCCCCGGATAGATCTTCGTGTTCGGCGGCTTCGCACTGCAGGCCAATTCGCTTGGCCATCTGGAGCAGATCGACAGCTATGCCCCTGGCCATCAAATCAGGTTCGAAAACCTGAACTACACGGCGGATATCCGCGGAGACTTGATCTTCAACGGATTTGGGCCAGCACCAGGAACACTGGACAGTCACAACGAGCATGGCCTGAACCTGCTGTCAGACAACACTCAGAATATCACCCCTGCAGTAGCCCTGGACTCAAATCCAGAGCAGACTTCGTTGCGTGGGGACGGAGGGATGGTCCCCGCCCCGCAGGCCGTACCCTCATCCGCGATGGAGCCGAACACAGGCCTCGCTTCTGAGGAAGCCTGTGACTCCGGATCCCCGAATTCGTATTCGGTTGTAGGATCCAGTCCGCGCGTTCCCGAGCCCGCCGAGTCTGGTCGGGCTCCGGTAATGGAGTTCACCGCTGCGGACATCTTTCAGCACTCGCCCTTTGGCGACATGCTAAACTCATTAAAAACTCTCTCTTTGACAGAGAATTCCGGGCCGAACTATGTCCGGCTTGAAGGGGAAGCGGGTGACGAAGAAATTCATTACCCACCCGCCACCCACTTCATAGCCACGGTTGATGATTTAACTGACGTGCTTGACTTCGACTCCGAAGGCATCGATGGTATGGACGACGATGTAGGAGAAGATTCAGAATTTATGGGGTACCGGACTTCCGCCTCATCACACGACATATACATGGTGGATACGCCCAAGGAGGACGACGGTGACAATCCGGAAGATAAAACCCCCGGGCAAAGGCCAGAGCGACGGCACAGACGCCGTTCCAAGTCTAGCAACAGTAAAAACATCAGCAAGAGCGCCAGAAGGATCGATACTCCGGTCAACCCCGAAGGCAACAAGGACCATATGGAACCGGCGATGGAGCAGGACGAACCAGGTCACGCCGAACACAGTTCGGAGCAGACACCAGAAGACAATGATCCAGAGGGACGAGTTTGTCAAACCGGCCCAGGACAAGAAGACAGTCCGGACGATGATGCATTCACCATCCCGGAAGAACGCATGGAACGAGAAAACCTCCACAGGAAGCTTATGGCCACAGCTAGAAGTCTGAAGAAGCAGAAGCAACGGCTTAAAGCCGCACAGGAAACGCTCAACCGCAGATGGAACAAAGTGCTAGACACTGAAGAAAGGTATGGCGACGATCGCCATACAAAGAGCTACCCAAAACCTAAGCTACTGCCAGAATTCGACGACGAGGCCGTTCCACCAAAGAATAACCTCCATAACCGCAACAAAGCAGCCACAGACACCGCGCACGACCTACGTGAGCACCTGGACAAGAAAGCTGGCACAGCTAGGTCCATCTACGGACCTAAAGGACACACCCCGGCGAGGGACTGTAGTCACCAAAACGATTACACCAACAAAATACCAGTTCGGAATAAACACCGAACACAACAACAACTGACGGCATGCCACAGTACGTCCAGATACAGAGGGGCTGCTCACCCCCTATGCTTCACCGAAGAGGTACTGGACCACAAATTCCCATCGGGTTTTAAACCTGTGAACATAGAGGCATACGACGGAACGACAGACCCAGGGGTCTGGATTGAGGACTTTATCCTACATATACATATGGCTCATGGGGATGGTATCCACGCCATCAAATACCTTCCCCTCAAATTAAAAGGACCAGCTAGACACTGGTTGAAAAGCCTCCCTGAAAATTCAATTGGGAGTTGGGAGGAACTCGAGGACGCTTTCAGGGCGAATTTTCAAGGGACTTATGTCCGGCCTCCGGATGCTGACGATTTAAGTCACATAATCCAACAGCCCGGAGAGTCCGCCCTTAAGATTTGGAACAGATTCCTCACTAAGAAGAATCAAATTGTCAATTGTCCGGATGCCGAAGCCTTAGCGGCATTCAAACACAACATCCGGGATGAGTGGCTCGCCAGACACCTCGGCCAAGAAAAGCCAAGGACAATGGCAGCCCTAACAAGTCTTATGACCCGCTTTTGCGCGGGCGAAGATAGCTGGCTAGCCCATAAAGGCACCAACAACCCCAGCACATCCGAAATAAGGGATGGCAACAGGAAGCCACAACGTCATAAAAACAAACGCCAAAACAAGGAAGAGAGCCCAGATAACACGACGATTAATGCCGGATTCAGGGGCTCTCGACCTAATCAGCAAAATAAGCCATCTAAAGGCAGTAGAGAGGGACCGTCCAGACTGAATAGAGTCCTAGACAGATTGTGCCAAATCCATGGCACCCCTGACAAGCCTGCAAACCACAAGCACAGAGAATGCTGGGTCTTCAAGCAGGCCGGCAAATTGAATGCCGAACACAAGGGAAGGGAAACACCAAGTGAGGACGAGGATGAACCTCGTCAGCCGAACACTGCGGGACAGAAAAAATTCCCGCCAAAGGTTAAAACAGTAAACATGATCCACGCGACTCATACATCCAGGAGAGGGCACGAACGCGCGCATAGAGACGCGCACGATATAGAGCCCATCATACCCACACCGAACTACTGGATGTCTTATCCGATCACTTTCGATCCTTTGGACGACCGGACTAGTATTCGGTGCGGCGGATCAGAGGCCTTGGTGCTTGACCCAATGATCGACGGATACCGTCTCACCTGGGTCCTCATGGATGGCAGCAGTAGTCTCAATTTAATATACGAGGACACTGTCCGCAGGATGGGGATAAACCCATCCAGAATCAGCCAAAGCAACACCACCTTTGAAGGGGTGATACCAGGCGTCGAAGTCCATAGCAGGGGCTCCGTCATACTGGAGGTAACATTCGGCTCTCCAGGCAACTCCAGAAGCGAAGAATTACTCTTCATCATTGCACCCTTTCGAAGTGACTATCACGCAGTGCTCGGAAGAACGGCCTTCGCTCGCTTCAATGCATTGCCGCACTATGGCTACCTTACACTTAAGATGCCCGGTCCACGTGGCATCATCACCGGCAGCGGAATAACAGAGCGCTCGTCACGCGCAGAGGAACACGCGACGGCCCTCGCGGCTGGACTATAAGCGACCTCCAACATCAAAATAAAATATGACCGATCGTTAAGACCATGGACGCGGTTAGACGAGTTTGGTAGCCCAGATCGAACCAGGGCACCGTATATGTAATCCCATAGCGGATACCAGGGGCTATAACTATCTAATAAATCCCCACACTTGGCTCAACCTTATTGGCAGGCCAGCAGCTCACACTTTTACTATCTATCGTGACTAACATTGTAACCTCCTATGAGTTTTCATCTTTCCATATACAACGTTCGCTCGATATCCTTCCAGGATACGGCACAACGGAGACAAAGGCACAGACGTGCAGCAGGGCCCCATTCAACAGGTTTCTTTTTAGATTAAGCCCCTGTGTAAACCTTTTCTATTGCCTCTTGTTGTTTAACCATCCCATGGGTTCCATACCCACAGAGGATACTGCCGTTTTTGGCATTTCGCCACGACAGATTAACGCACGTACCTGGAAACACAGGGTTTATAATGAATAGGCATTCTTGAGCCCATCATCTATTATAAAGTCTGAATACCTTCGGGAGTGTTCGGTGTCACGAGTTAGGCCTTATATGCATCAGCTCCGAATCATGTCTTTGGTCAAATGTTGGGGTTGCCCGGCTCCTGGGTTTGCCGCCTTGCGTTCCTTTATTATCGGCTAAGGTGGCCAAAGGAGAACTACTGCGATTGTGCGTTGGTTATTCCGGATGAGCACCTCAGTAGAGAAAGCCGAAAACTGACTGTCATGATGCTGCGAGAGACCGTTCAACCACTCGAAGACTCACCGGAATCTTTAGGATTCCTCCGCATTAAACGAAGGGCCATTTCCCGGCCATGTACATACGCGCCCGTTTTTGGATGCATGCAAAAGTACCAGGGGCTACATAGCAGCCCCAACGTTAGACTCCCGCGGCTAAGCGAAGGTGTTACAGCTATATAGTCCGGTTGCCTAGTTCGACGTGCGATCACCTCCTTCATGGACCAAGACGTTGGATCAAGTGTGATTAAGCATATTTTTCGTGAACACCCCCGCATTCTGTGCATGGGGGCTGAAGCCAACGACTGCTAACTTTTGGATTACATATTTATATATACATATATATAAACGGCCGCACAGGGGACATAATCATATTTTCAGGCAAATAGCATCATAATCAAAATAAACACTGTTTTTACAATGATTTCGTTCCTCATTCGAACAAGACATTCTTCGAGCACTGCGCCTCTATTAGACGGGCACCTTCTCTCCAAGTAGTGCTCGGCCGGATATTGGCCCCCCACCGGATCCTGGGCCGCTATAATGCTGGCATCCATATCCGTCCAATAGGCTTTAACACGGGCGAGAGCCATCCGTGCACCCTCTATACACGCCGACCTCCTCATGGCATCGATCTGAGGCACGACCCCAAGGAACTGTTGCACCAAACCAAAGTAACTGTCCGACTTAGGCCCCTTTGGCCAAATATGGTCTATTACAGACCGCATTGCAAGCCCAGACAGCCCGTGAAGCTCCGCTACAGCAGCCATCTTGTCACTTAATGGCAGTGGGCGAGTGGGAGCATGGAATTGGGACCAGAAAAGCTTCTCCACTTCCTTGTCACCTTGACCTTTGAAGAAGTCGGCAGCATCAGCCGTACTCTTCGCCAAATCCGCATATGCATCACAGGACTCCAGCGTCCATCCAGGGGAGCGTACTCGGATCGAAAAATTTCGTCCGCAGCACATAGGAGCCCCCAGCTGCGATTTCACCAGCCTGTCGAAGCTCCTCCCGCGCACCCCTGAGCTCGGTCCGGATTTCCTTGGTGGCATTCAGTGCCTTGTTCAGTTCGGCCGAATTATCCTCATGTTCCTTTTTAAGGAGCTCATACCGGTCAGCGGCATTTTTTACCTCAATAGCCATTTCGGCTATCTTTTCCTCGCTTCGCCGATGAGCAGCCTGTTCGGCCCTCAATTCCTCGGCCGCCTTTAGGGCAGCCGCATTGCTCATCCGAGCTTGTTCCTTGGCTTGAGCAAGTTCCGCCAGGGCCTCCACGGAAGCAACACCATCTACAGTCCAAACATATTACATCAATATCATGCCACCTTCACATTTTCCCTATACAAGGGAAGGCATGACACATATCTTGTGATTTGTCCAGCCGCTCATTCACCAGCGTGATATCGGCATCAATCGATCCAATTTGCCTCGTTAGTTCGGTAACTTCAACGGACTGGCTGGCGTCCGGACCCATAGGTACCTGCACACATTTACATCACTACCATTGGTTTATGATCCCCCGTTTGCCGCCTAGGGTAGGCAACCATGGTCTCAGGGGCTACTATATATATGGAGCACACCTAGCGTGTGCCTTACAACCAAAGAAATAGTGTATTCTCCATTACATACCTCAAAGCCTCTAAGCAAGCTTGTGAATGCTTCATTCAAACCGCTTGTAGCGGATGAAATCTTCTTGAGCACCACGCTCATTAATGAGCGGTGCTCCTCCGAGAGTGCATCTCGCTCTAGCAAGCCCGTCAGTACGTCCGGTCGGACATCAAACTGCGCCGGACTCTTCCCATCGCCCCCCGTTGTAGCCAAATGCTCCGGGTGCAGGGCGGCTGACGAATTGACTGTCGGCTTCGGCAGATCCGGACTCCTCCGTGACGACACCTTGGTGTCGCCCTCTTCATGAGTCGGAGAAGGGGGTGGGGTCTCGCTCTCCATCATATCCGGAGGTAGGTCCCCCGAAGACGAACCCTGTTGAGAGGAGTTGCTGGCCAGACTGCAAAAAGTTGAATCCTGGTTATTGATCTAGGAGAAACACAGTACCTTCGGATTTTAGATTGACTTACAGCTCGATGTAGGGCTGGCCCGTTGGAGGGCATGGTGCGGTGAGGGTGCCCGTCAGGGCAAGGCCCCCTGGGGATGTCTTTTTCCCTGATTTGGGCATCTCCGCCTCCAAATCTTCGGAGGCGACCCTCTTCTTCCCACGCGGGGAGGAGGCCTTAGCCTCCCCTCCTTGACTATCCTCCTTGGGGGAGGTAACAATTCCCCCGGTTCGGATGTGTAGCATGTGGGGTTCGGTTTCTTCGTTCCTCGCCTTGTCTTTCCCCGAGGGCATTCTGCTGAGTACCCCGTCGAGCATCTTGGCCATGGTGGGGGCGGGCGAGCCTTCAGGAAGTGGCGCCGGACACCTGATTCTCTCCGCCTTGCTAAGCCATTCCTGGATGCGGATGATTTTCAGAATAAACAATCATGACAAATACAAAACAGGGTGTCCGGTATCAAGGATACTTACTTGAGTATCTAGGTGATTGCATCTTAGGCCCGCATCCTCGGTGGTGTCCGGACACACCACTTTCTGTCCGAAGAATAATTTGCACATCTCTTCGAGCTTCAAGCTGAAGAAGTGCTCGACAGTCCGCGGACCCTCCAGATTAAACTCCCACATCCGGAGAGGCCGACGTTGGCACGGCAACATCCGTCGGATTAGCATCACTCGCATTACGCTGACGAGGTTGATGTCCCTCTCGAGGAGCTCCCGGATGCGATTCTACAGTACTGGTACATCACCAGTGGGCCCCCAACTCCGCCCTACGTCGGTCCAAGACGCTAGTTGTGACGGAGGGCCCGAGGGAACTCGGGAGCAGCCACCCACTTTGTGCCTCTGGGAGCCGTGGCATAAAACCACCTCCGTTGCCATACATCGGATACTTCCAGGAAAGAACCCTATGGCCATGGGGCATCGGCGTTCCTACTTATTACGGCACCTCCGCACTCCACATGTCACCCCTCGATCATCTTCGGATTTACATTGAAGATCTTGAGCCACAAGCCGAAGTGCGGGGTGACGTGGAGAAAAGCCTCACACACGATAATGAACGACGAGATATGGAGGATAGCGTTTGGAGCCAGATCATGAAAGTCCAACCCATAATAGTACATGAGCCCCCTCACAAAGGGATCGAGGGTGAATCCCAAGCCGCGGAGAAAGTGCGGGCAAAAACGACGCACTCATTAGGCTCTGGTGTGGGGATGACCTGCCCTGGAGCAGGAAGCCTGTGCTGGATATTGGCAGTCAGGTATCCGACCTCCCTAAGCTTCGAAATGTCGTCCTCTTGGATCGAGGAGGCCACCCACCGGCCTTGAGGGACGGATCCAGACATATTGGAGGATCTGGGGTGTTGAAGCTTGGGTTTCGGGTGTTAGAACTCGAGGTACGAGAAGGCGCGAGGAAGGTGGAAAAGAGGCATAGGCCTCGACCCCTTTATAAAGAAGGTGAATATCAAGAGTCCTCGGTGTGACCGTTTGAGGCTTATCTAAAAACACACGGAGTTATACCAACGGCCGTCGTGGGGTCACTCACGCCTATATTAATGGAAAATCCCGTAATAAGAGGAACACGATTTGTGCCTTGACAGGACGTGCCAATAAAACCGCCTCATAACACGAGTCGTTGTGGGGTAAGAAATGCCGGTTCGCGTTGGACCAGGCCACGATGCACGAGCACGACGCACGAAGATTGCCAGTAGATCAGATTTATGCCATGTGAAGATCATCTTGCAGATCCGGACACGATTCAAATGTTCAATAATTACTTTGGAGTACTCGGGGAAGGAACCTGTCTTGCAATGCCGAAGACAATACTGCGCGCCGGACTCATCGTCATTGAAGCCTCATTCAGGGGCTACTGAGGGAGTCCTAGATTAGGGGGTATCTGGGCAGCCGGACTGTGTACAACCTCCGGACTATTGAAGCATGAAGATACAAGACTCAAGACTTCGGCCCGTGTCCGGATGGGACTCTCCTTTGCATGGAAGGCAAGCTTGGCGATCCGGATATTGTGTTTCCTTTCTTGTAACCGACTCCATGTAGACCCTAGCCCTCTCCGGTGTCTATATAAACCGGAGAGGTTGGTCCTTAGAAGGCCGATCACAATTACAATCATACCATCATATGCTAGCTCTTAGGGTTTAGCCTCTACGATCTCGTGGTAGATCTACTCTTGTAATACCCATATCATCAATATTAATCAAGCAGGAAGTAGGGTTTTACCTCCATCAAGAGGGCCTGAACCTGGGTAAACATCTATGTCCCTTGCTTCCTGTTACCATCAGCCTTGACGCACAGACTGGGACCCCCTACCCGAGATCCGCCGGTTTTGACACCTACAACCACCCCCGGCTTAGCCTCGCCAGCTAACTCAGTAGCGCCAGCTCAAGCCGGCCCAACACCTACCGCCTGTTCGGTTGATTCCAGACCATTTTGTGGCACCACTGGGTCATTTCTCAAATCCCGTCGATAACTTGCTGGCGGCAGCCACCAACCTCGCTGCACTTCCGATCATAATGAATGCCCTGGTTGTGATTGAGGCCCTAGACGCCATTGAGATGTTGAAGATAGTGGTTGCCCAACAAGCAAACTATTCCTACAGTCAGCAACGACTCCATGATACGTCTCCATCGTATCTACTTCTCCAAACACTTTTGCTCTTGTTTTGACTCTAATTTGCATGATTTGAATGGAAGTAACCCGGATTGATGTTGTTCTCAGCAAACTTGCCATGGTGTTATTTTTGTGCAATCAAAGTTCTCAGATTGACCTAAAAATTTACGGAGAATTTTTGTGGAATATATAAAAAATATTAGCTGAAGAATATACGATTGGTGGGCCACCCAGGAGCCACAAGCTTAGGGGGGCGCCCACCCCCAGGGCGCGCCCTGCAGGCTTGTGAGCCCCCTGGACCTCCAGCAACCGTAACTCCAACTCCATACATACATATTCGCCAAGAAAAAAAATAGGGAGAAGGATTCATTGCGTTTTATGATATGGAGCCGCCGCCACCTCCTATTCTTCATCGGGAGGGCTGATCTGGAGTCCGTTTGGGGCTCCGAGGGGTGGAATTCATCGCCATCGTCATCATCAACCTTCCTGCATCACCAATTTCATGATGCTCACCGCCGGGAGTGAGTAATTTCTATGTATACTTGCTGGGCGGTGATGGGTTGGATGTGATTTATCATGTAATCAAGTTAGTTTTGTTAGAGCTTGATCTCTAGTGTCCACTATGTTCTGAGATTGATGTTGCTATGACTTTGTTGTGCTTAATGCTTGTCACTAGGGCCCGAGTGCCATGATTTCAGAGATGAACCTATTATGTTTTCATGAATATATGTGTCTTCTTGATCCTATGTTGCAAGCTATATGCACCTATTACGAGTTATGATCCGCATACCTCAAGGTGACAATAATTGGGATTCTTTTTGGTGATTACCGTAGTTTGAGGAGTTCATGTATTCACTAAGTGCTAATGCTTTGTTCCGGTTCTTTATTAAAAGGAACCCTTAATATCCCTTAGTTTCCTTATGGACCCCGCTGCCACGGGAGGGTAGGACAAAAGATCTCATGCAAGTTCTTTTCTATAAGTACGTATGACTATATACGGAATACATGCCTATATTACATTGATGAATTGGAGCTAGTTCTGTGTTGCTCTAAGTTATAACTGCTACATGATGAATCTTATCCAACACAATTATCCATCGCTGATTAAATGCCTACGCTTTTCATATATTGATCTTTGCTAAGTTACTTTCGCCCTTGTTGCTGTGATGATCACTACTAAATTGCTACTATTTCTGCTACTATTACTATTGCTAATGTTACCATTACTATCAGACCACCATACTACTTTGCTACTGGTCACCTTGCTGCAGATATTAAGTCTTTCGGGTGTGGTTGAATTGACAACTCAATCGCTAATACTTGTGAATATTCTTTGGCTCCCCTTGTGTCGAATCAATAAATTTGGGTTGAATACTCTACCCTCGAAAACTGTTGCAATCCCCTATACTTGTGGGTTATCAAGACCTTTTTCTGGCGCCGTTTCCGGGGAGCATAGCCATATTTGTGGATTCACTTGGGATTTATATCTATTGATCACTATGAGGAATCTTAAGGATGATAGAACCAAGATCGTTCCCTCTAAGATGAGGAAAGGTAAGGAACTGTTATCTAGCTCCGCACTTGATTCACCTTTTGTTTTGAGTAAGCTTGCAACACCACCACCTGCTATTTATCCTGATATGTCACAAGTAATTGATGATGCTACTTCTACTATAATGATACTTATGTCTAGTACTTTGCTTGATAAAACTGTGCCACTAGGTGAATTCCTCGATGAACAACTTGCTAGAGCTAAATATATTGAGAATGTTGAAACTGATGAAATTACTGAAATTGATGAAGCCTTTGAAACTGGAAAATTTGAAACACCTATTATACGTAGATCTCCTAGATATGAATTTCCCAATATACCTAAGGGTTATGTTATGGATGGAGAGGTAGCTAGGGATTTTCTTGCTTGTAAGGATAGAGATGATCTTAAGAAATTATTAGTCCAGTTGAAAGAAAAACTTTGAATGCTAGAATGAAATATGATCCTAAGTTTGCTACTTCACCTATCTTTGTTACTGATAAGGATTATGAATTCTCGGTTGATCCTTAGTTAATTACTTTGGTTGAATCTGATCCTTTGCATGGTTATGAAACTGAAACTGTTGTGGCACATCTTACTAAACTGAATGATATAGCCACCCTATTTGCTCATGAGGAAAAAACTCGCCACCACTATATTCTTAGGTTGTTTCCTTTCTCATTAAAGGGTGATGCTAACAGATGAATTATCTTGCTCCGGATTGTGTGCATAGTCCCTAGGATATGATACACTACTTCTCTAAAAAATATTTTCCTGCTCATAAGAAACAAGGTGCTTTACAGGAAATATTTAGCTTTGTGCAAATTGAAGAATAGAATCTCCCTCAAGCTTGGGGGAGGATTACCCAATTACTTAATGCTTTGTCTGATCATCCTCTCAAGAAAAATGAAATACTTGATATCCTTTATAGTGGACTAACCGACGCTTCTAACCACCTAGATAGTTGTGCTGGTTGTGTTCTCAAGGAACAATGTTGAACAAGTTGAAGAACTATTGAATAATATATTGAGTAATGATAATGATTGGACTCTTCCTGAACCACTGCCCAAGCCAACTCCAAAGAAGAGAGGTATTCTATTTATTAATCCTGAAGATATGCAAGTGGCAAAGAAATCTATGAAAGAAAAAGGTATTAAAGTTGAAGATATCAAGAATTTACCACCTATCGAAGCAATACATGGCCTCGATGCCCTGATACAGGTAGTGGAGGTGAATTCTCTCTATAGATTTGATGAAGGTGATATTCCTTATACTAAATCTGATAGTCAATGCTTGGATGAATTGGATAAATTTATTGTTAAACAAGAAAACTTTAATGTCTATGTTAGTAGACAACTGAAACGAAATGCTTATATGATTGAACGCTTGAGTGACTATGTGTTTAGAACTGTTCATGATTTCAGGGGTGTGAGTAAACATGCATCCATGATAAAAACTCAGGTAGAACAAGTCATCAAGTCATAAAATGATTTTCTTAATGAGATGAACAATAATATGAATGATCATGCTGTTAGAGTTATGACTAGGGGTGGTAAAATGACTCAGGAACCTTTGTATCCTAAAGGTCACCCTAAGAGAATTCAGCAAGGATCTCAAAGAGTTAATACTGATGCACCTAGTCCATCTAAAAAGAAAAGAAAGATGATAGGACTTTGCATGCCTCTAGGGAATCTATCTTAGACCCACCTGAGAATCCAAATGATATTTCTATTTCCAATGCTGAAACACAATCTGGTGACGAGCATAAACCTAGTGACAATGATAATGATGATGTTCATGCTGATGCTCAACCAATAATGATAAAGATGTGGAAATAGAATCTGCTATTGATCTTGATAACCCACAACATAAGAATAAAAGATATGATAAGAGAGACTTCATTGCTAGGAAACATGGTAAAGAAAGAGCCTTTTCCTCCTAAAGCTTCAAACAATAAGGATGAAGAAGAATTTGAGCGCTTTGTTGAAATGCTTAGACCTGTATTTTTTGCGTCTTTGGTTGACTAATATTCTGAAAATGTCTCCCTGTTGTTAGGACCGAGAGTATATCGACCAGAGGGGGGGGTGAATGGGAGATTCAAAAATTCTTGAGAATTTTTTGAATTTGATCCCAAACACAGCAGCGGAATAACGTTTGGTAGACAAGAACTAGAACAAGTACGATATTGAGGAATGAATGTATCAAGGTAGGAAGCAATAACATATCGAGCATAAGATAGCATAAGTTTGACAATAACGATGGTAATGCAACATGCGAACAAATGCAAAAGCATGAATGAAAACATGATATGAACTACGAGGGAAAACTCGAGACAAAACAAAGACAAGGATAAATATATGTGACTGGGACAATTAAACTGAGCGATGAGAATGCAACACAGTGAGCAAAGAACTATAACAGATGTGATTGATAGAGATGACAGATATGATCGAAATGTAGTAGCCAATGATTGTTAGATAAACTATCATCACAGAGCACGAATGTAAATTGCTAAAGGTAATGTAGTAAAGTAGAATGAATCAGTGGTACTCGATGGCGACAAATGGATTTGGTAGACCAGTTCGCCCTTCTGCCAAAGGACTATGTCTGGTTGGAGGGGTTGTGATTTAACATAGAAGATAAGATCTCTTCGCCCTATTCTCCTTCAACTCAGAGTTGATCAGACTCCAGTTGATTTCACTCGTGGTAGATTCTTATTGGCGATCTCCAAACCTTTGACAAACCCTCTTTGTGAACCACAATTAATCTTGGTTGCTGAAGATCTTTCTCGGTTGAGGGAGTCCTGGACTAGGGGGTGTCCGGATAGCCGGACTATCATCATTGGCCGGACTCCAAGACTATGAAGTTACAAGATTGAAGACTTCGTCCCGTGTCCGGATGGGACTTTCCTTGGCGTGGAAGGCAAGCTTGGCGATACGGATATGTAGATCTCCTACCATTGTAACCGACTCTGTGTAACCCTAGCCCTTCCCGGTGTCTATATAAACCGGAGGGTTTTAGTCCGTAGGACAACGACCATTACAACAATCATACCATAGGCTAGCTTCTAGGGTTTAGCCTCCTTGATCTCGTGGTAGATCCACTCTTGTACTACCCATATCATCAATATCAATCAAGCAGGAGTAGGGTTTTACCTCCATCGAGAGGGCCCGAACCTGGGTAAAAACATCGTGTCCCTTGTCTCCTGTTACCATCCGCCTAGACGCACAGTTCGGGACCCCCTACCCGAGAACCGCCGGTTTTGACACCGACATTGGTGCTTTCATTGACAGTTCCTCTGTGTCGTCACCGACAGGCTTGATGGCTTCTTCAATCAACAACAACGCAGTCCCGGGTGAGATTTTTCTCCCCGGACAGATCTTTGTGTTCGGCGGCTTCGCACTGCGGGCCAATTCACTTGGCCATCTGGAGCAGATCGAAAGCTACGCCCCTGGCCATCAGATCAGATTTGGGAGCCTAAACTCCACGACGGATATCCGCGGAGACTTGATCTTTGACGGATCCGAGCCGCAGTCGAGCGTGCCGCACTGTCACGATGGGCATGATCTAACTCTGCCGCCGGACAGTACCTTGGAGGCCGCACACGAATCCGCTCCGACCCATAGTCCGGAGCCGATCGCGCAGATCGAGGACGGGTGGCTGGACACTGCCTCGGGAGCTGCAACTTCCACGGCGATGGAGCCAAACACTGACCTCGTCCCTTATAAAGCTCATGACTCCGAGGTGCCGGACTCCCTGCCGGACTCCGAACCTCCTACGCCCCTGCCAATCGAATCCGATTGGGCGCCGATCATGGAGTTCACCGCTGCGGACATCTTTCAGCACTCACCCTTTGGCGACATCCTAAATTCGCTAAAGCATCTCTTGCTATCCGGAGAGCCCTGGCCGGAGTACGGCCATGATGGTTGGGATGCGGACGACGAAGAAATTCAAAGCCCACCCACCACCCATTTTGTAGCCACTCTCGACGATCTAACCGACATGCTAGACTACGACTCTGAAGACATCAACGGTATGGACGATGATGCCGGAGACGATCAAGAACCAGCGCTCACTGAGAACTGGAAGGCCACCCCAACACATGACGTATATATGGTGGACACCCCAAAAGAAAGCGATAACGAGGAACAACGGGGCGCGGCAAAGGATAATCCCGCCGACAAACAACCAAAACGGCAACGCAGACGCCGCCCTAAGTCCCGCCTCGACAAAAACAACATTCCTAATGACCCAGCAATAGAGCAGGGCAAACCAGTGGACGACGAACATGCAACCAAGCAACCGTCCGAACAGGACGAATCGGATAATCAATCCATGCCCGGCGAAATCAACAGTCCAGACGACCTCACGCTGGACACACCACCGGAGCATAAGAACCTTCACAAAATACTCGTCGCCACTGCAAGAAGTCTGAAGAAGGAAAACCGAAATCTCAAAACAGCGGAAGACATACTCAGAATGAGGTGGAGCAAAGTACTCAAGACCGCAGACAAATATGGCAATGGCCACCAAATAAAGAGCTACTCGAAGCGCAAGCTGCTGCCAGAATTTGACGAGGAAGCCATAGAGCCCCCACAGTCAAAAAACAAAGAGGCTGCCTAGCCGGATAGACGGCCAGGTGACAGGCCAAATGCGACAAGCGGCGCCGCACACAAGCCGACTCATGATCCTGGGAAAACAGATGGCCCAGCCAGGTCCATTTACGGGCCAAAAAAGAGGGCCCCAGGAAGCAACACAACACGCCAAGTGTTCGAAGACAGCGGCACACCCAAATACAGGGGCGCCGCACACCCACTATGTTTCACCGATGAGGTGCTGGATCATGAATTTCTAGCGGGGTTCAAACCCATAAACATAGAGGCATACGATGGAACAACAGACCCTGGAGTCTGGATAGAGGATTACATACTACACATACACATGGCTAGAGGAGATGATCTCCACGCCACAAAATAGCTACCCCTCAAGCTCAAAGGGCCAGCTCGGGATTGGCTCAAAAGCCTCCCAGAAAACACTGTTGGAAGTTGGGAAGAGCTTGAGGACGCGTTTAGAGCAAATTTTCAAGGGACTTATGTCCGCCCTCCGGATGCAGACGATCTAAGTCATATAACTCAACAGCCCGGAGAGTCAGCGCGCAAATTTTGGAACAGGTTCCTTACCAAAAAGAACCAAATAGTCGACTGTCCGAACGCTGAAGCCTGAGTAGCTTTTAAACACAACGTCCGAGACGAATGGCTCGCCAGACACCTCAGCCAAGAGAAGCCGAGGACAATGGCCGCGCTAACAAGCCTCATGACCCGCTTTTGCATGGGGGAAGACAGCTGGCTAGCAAGATGCAGCACCAGCGACCCGAGTACATCCGAGATCAGAGATGGAAACGGAAAATCACGGCGCAGAAAGGATCAGCGCCGGAATAAAGAAAAACGCCCAAAGAACACGGCGGTCAACGCTGGATTCAAAAGCTCGCGGCCAAACAATAAAACACTGCCTCTTAAGGACAACAGTGATGAGCTATCCAACTTAAACAAAATTTTGGATCGGATATGTCAAATCCACAGTACCTCCGGAAGGCCTGCAAACCACACCCACCGAGATTGTTGGGTTTTTAAACAGTCCGGCAGACTCAACGCCGAACACAAGGGGCTCGACGCGCCAAGCAAGGACAATGACGAACCCCACTAGCAGAGCACCGGAAGACAAAAGACTTTCCCACAAGAAGTCAAAGCAGTAAACTCACTTCATGTGATAGCGCGGAAAAACAATGCGGCACCCGCTAAGATAGGTGTCGCACGGTCCACCCCAGCGGAACCTCGAGACTGGATGTCAAAACCAATCACTTTTGACCACCTGGATTATTCCAGAAGTACTCGAAACGTAGGATGGACTGCTCCGATATTGGATCCTATAATCGACGGACTGCAATTTAAACAAGTCCTGATGGACGGCGGCAGCGATTTAAACCTGCTATATCCGGACACAATCCGCAAGTTAGGGATAGACCTTACTAAAATTCGACATAGCCGCACTTCCTTCAAACGAGTGGCGCCAGGCCCTTACGCCAAGTGCACATGCTCCTTATAACTAGAAGTTGTGTTCGGGTCACCTGACAACTTCCGACACAAAAAGCTAATCTTTCATGTCGCCCCATTCAAAAGTAGCTATCAAGCACTATTGGGACGTGAAGCTTTCGTCCGCTTTAACACAATACCACATTACGCGTCTCTTACACTTAAAATGCCCAGCCCACGCGACATCATTTCATTAAAAGGTCGTCTAAGACCCAGGACACGGCTGGACGAGTCCGGAATAAATAAGCTAGGGGCTCCCTAGCCGCACACCCCTTCACAAGGGGCTGTGCATATAAGCAATAATGAGCTAATATAGGCTCAGCTTTATTAATTTATTAATATTTCAATTTTTTATGCACTTTTCGCACGATTTCTTTTCAAACTAAGTTCCTCTCTTTTTACAGATGAACAACATGCACACCCGTCCAGGATACGGCACAACGGAGACACAGGCGCAGACGTGCAGTAGGGACCCGTTTCAAGGATTCTTTTCAGATTAAGACCCTGCGTAAACCTTTCTTACTGTCTCTTGTTGCTATAATCCCCTGGTTTCTCATTATAACCAAAGAGGAGACTGGCGTTTTGGCATCGGCCGCGTCAGAGGACCTCGCCCGTACCTGGACATTAGGGGCTTAGGGCATTGTTCTGCCCGTTATTATAAAGACCGAACACCTTCGGGAGTGTTCGGTGTCTCGAGTTAGGCCTTATATGCATCAGCTCCGAATCATGTCTTTGGTCAAATGTTGGGTTTGCCCGGCTCCTGTGTTTTGCTGCCTTACGTTCCGTATCATCGGCTAACGCGGCACCAGGAGAACTACTGCGATTGTGCCCCAGTTCGGCTGGGCGAGCACCTCAGTAGAGAAAGCCGAAAACTGACTGTCATGATACAGCGAGAGACTGGTCAACCACTCGATCGACCAATGGAATGTTTAGAATTCCTCCGCTTTGACGAAGGACCGTTTCCCGGTCAGGCACATATGCGCCCCGAATTCGGAGAGCGCGGTGCCCCCAGGGGCTATATCGTAGCCCCACCCTCGAACTCCCATGGCTAAGTGAAAGTGATAAAGCATTATAGTCCGGTTGCCTCATTTGCTACGCTACCACCTCCTTCACAGGACCGAGACGTCGGATTAAGTGTGAAAATGCGCTATTTTTGCGAACACCCCCGCACCTTGTGCGTGGGGGCTGAAGCCGACGACTGCCATCTTTCAGGTTATACACACGTATACATAAACGGCCGCATAGGAGATACTTCAATACTTGAACGCACAAGTATAAAAAGCGCTTACATCATAAACATTGTTTTACAAAATAAAACGTTCATTTGAACGTGACGTTTTTCGACCACTGCGACTCTATTACACGAGCACCACGCAGAACTTCCCCAAAATAGTGCTCGGCGGGTAACCTGCTCTTGTCCGAACCCTGGGTCGCAACAGCGGTGGCATCCATCTCTGTCCAATGTGTCTTCACACGGGCGAGTGCCATCCGTGCACCCTCTATGCAGGCCGACCGCTTCATCGCCTTGATATGCGGCACCGCCCCAAGAAATTGCTGCAATAAGCCAAAATAGCTCTTCGGCTTGGGCCTATCCGGCCAGACATGAGTCACGATATCCATCATGGCAAGCCCGGGCAACCTATTCAGCTCAGCCCACTCGGCCAACCAGTCGGTCAGCGGAAGTGAACGCTCTGGACTATGGAATTGAGACCAAAACAACTCTTCCGTCTCGTGATCCTTCTGACTTCGGAAGTGCACAACGGCATCCGCCGCACTTGCCGCTAAGTCCATATAAGGATCCTCCGGACCCCACAGCTGGCCAAGTTGAGCATACTTTGGATCCGTAAACCTTCGACGCAGCAGAAAGGGCTTGCCAGCCACAATGTCTTCGGCTTGGCGCAGCTCCTCCTTTATAGCCCGCATTGCAGAACGGGCATCCTTGGCTTCGGCGGTGGCCTTCCCCAGGTCTTCTCGCTCCGCTAGGCGCTCCTTTTCAAGAACCTCATTGCGGTCGGTAGCATCTTTTAACTTCACAGCCATTTCGGCCATCTCCTCCCTGCTTCGGCAGTGTGCAGCCCTTTCGGCTTCTAACTCCTCGGCCGCCCTCGAGGCCGCCGCATTACTCCTTCTGGCTTGCTCCTTGGCTTGAGCAAGTTCGGCCCGAAGGCTCTCCACAGCAGCGGCACCATCTGCATTTCACACACATGCTGTAAGGAGTGGGCTTCGGCTCCCTTACTAAGTGACCGCAAAGAAATACTTACCTTACAACTCATCAAGTCGCCTGTTGACTAGCGCGATGTCCGCATCCGCAACGTCGAGTTGCCGCTTTAGTTCAGCAACTCGATCAGTCCGGCTGGCCCCGGGACAATCCGCCACCTGCATAGGAATGGCGAAAAATGAAACCTGCAATTTTGATCCTCGGCACGCTGTCGCTTTCGACAACCTACCGAGTCTCAGGGGCTACTATCTATACAGGGCGCACTTTATGTGTAAAACTGTCAAAAGGTGTGTCATTTTTACGTACCTCAAACCCCGCCAGCAAACTCCTGACGGCATTATGCAATCCGCTTTCGGCGGACAAAATCCTTCCAATCACCATACTCATCAATGCATGGTGATCTTCTGAGATGGACGCCCTCTCAAGCAGATCCTTCAGCTCCCCCGGCCGAACACCAGTCGGCGCCGAATTCTTTGGCTCTGCCGGGCTCGGGGATACCCTCCGTGATGACACTTGAGGCTCGTCCGCCCTATCCGACGGCACAGCACACGGAGGCGTCTCGCTCTCCACCATCTCCGGACGAAGGTCCCCCGAAGACGAGCTCATCTAAGAAGGTCGGAGATCCGAACTACAAGGTAAAAACTTCGGGTTATCCTCAGAAGCACAAATAGGGATGTCTCTTATTACCGAACTCCCTTTTTTCTACTTACGGCTCGCTGGAGGGCTGATCCTTTAGGGGAGACTATGCGGTCGGGGCCTCCCCGG
>NC_041389.1:221492639-221501092 GCF_002162155.2 Triticum dicoccoides | reverse complement strand
CCCCTTGGAGGGAGGGATTCTCGATCCCCCCTCTTTCAAGAGCCTCCTTGGGCGAGGCGGTAGCTCCTCTATTTTCCCCTTCGCCTTCCTCTGAAGGCGCAACCTCCAGCATCCTGACCAGCACGGGATCCGGCACGGTCTCTGGGAGGGGGGCCGGACACCGTATCAGTTTTGCTTGTGCTATCCACTCCTATTTAGAAGGAAATCGGTCAAAAGGCGAATCATAGAAAGGCAAACAAACGGTATGTCCGGACTCGGAGCTACTTACTTGTGTATCCGGGCGATTGCAGCTTAGGCCGGCGTCCTCGGTCAATTCCGGACACGCCTCTCGTGATCCGAAGAATAATTTGTACATCTCCACGGGTGTCATACCCATGAAGTGTTGAATAATCCGTGGTCCCTCCGGATTAAACTCCCACAGCCGGAGAGGGCGGCGTTTGCTGGGCAAGAGACGCCTAATCAGCATGACCTGCATTACCACAACCAGATCGATCTCCCTCGCTTGGAGGTCTCGAATCCGGCCCTGCAGTAGGGGCACGTCCTTTGACGGCCCCCAGTTGAGCCCTTGGTTGACCCACGACATCAACCGTCGTGGAGGTCCCGAGCGGAATAAGGGCGGCGGCTTCTGCCTGCTGCCCTTCGGAGCGGTGATATAGAACCACTCCTACTGCCACAAGCCGAGCTCCTCTTGGAAGGAGCCCTCGGGCCACGGGGCATCGGCCCTCCTGCTTACGGCCGCCCCGTCGCACTCTGCTTGACGCCCCTCGATCATCTTCAGCTCCACATTGAAGGTCTTCAGCCACAAGCCGAAGTGGGGGGTGACGCGGAGGAAGGCTTCGCAGACGACAATAAATGTAGAAATATGGAGGATGGACTCCGGAGCCAAGTCGTGGAATTCCAACCCATAGTAAAACATGAGCCCTCTCACAAAAGGATCCATCGGGAAGCCTAAACCCTGATGGAGGTGGGATACAAAAACGACGTACTCGCCGGGCTCGGGGGTGGGGATGGCCTACCCTTTGGCGGGCAACCTGTGCGAAATCTCGTAAGACAGGTACTTGGCCTCTCGCAGCTTTAGCACGTCCTCCTCCGTGACGAAGGAGGGCATCCACCGGCCCTGAAGGTCGGCCGGACATTGTTGAAGGTCCGAAGCACTCGAATCTGGGGCTCTGGGTGTTGGAACTTGGAGCAAGGAGAAGATTCAATGGAGGATTGAAGAAAAGAAACGAGCCTTGGTCCCATTATAAAGAGGGAGAATACCAAGAGCCGTCTCCGTGACTGTTCGGGACTCGCCTTCGATAGAGGGGGCGTGGCGATGGGCGTGGTTGGGTTACCCACGTCCGTATTGATGAGAATCCCAGAATAAGGGGAACATGATCTCTGCTTCGACAAGATGTGCCAAGGAAACTGCTTCGCTAAACGCGCTGAGGTGGTATAGTAAAAAACGATTCAAGTAAAGGCTTGGTAGTGGTGTGACATCATGCCACAAAATACGTCAGTAGATTGAACTTGTGTACATATTATTCTCTCTACGGTGAAATGTGGAATTTATTTTGCAGAGCCGAACACTATCCTGGTGTTCATAATCTTCTATGAATTATTCGGAGGAGGAACCCGCCTTGCAATTCCGAACAATATGCGCGCCGGACTCATCGTCATTGAAGCCTGGTTCAGGGGCTACTGAGGGAGTCCTGGACTAGGGGGTGTCCGGACAGCCGGACTATCATCATCGGCCGGACTCCAAGACTATGAAGATACAAGATTGAAGACTTGGTCCCGTGTCCGGATGGGACTTTCCTTGGCGTGGAAGGAAAGCTTGGCGATACGGATATATAGATCTCCTACCATTGTAACCGACTCTGTGTAACCCTAGCCCTCCCCGGTGTCTATATAAACCGGAGGGTTTTAGTCCGTAGGACAACGACCATTACAACAATCATACCATAGGTAGCTTCTAGGGTTTAGCCTCCTTGATCTTGTGGTAGATCCACTCTTGTACTACCCATATCATCAATATCAATCAAGCAGGAGTAGGGTTTTACCTCCATCGAGAGGGCCCAAACCTGGGTAAAAACATCGTGTCCCTTGTCTCCTGTTACCATCCGCCTAGACGCACAGTTCGGGACCCCCTACCCGAGATCCGCCGGTTTTGACACCGACATCGGTGAACACAACAACTCTTCAACACTCGAGCTGACACCTATCCATCTAGAGAGTGCGCAGTTCTCAAGAGTAATAGGTACAAGAACTCTAACTCAGAACTATTGTGATGCTCTACCACTGTCTAAGTTTGGGCTCTTGTTTTTTTTTCTCTTGGTGAATCTTAAACTCAAATCACTCGGAGTGGGGTTGCTCAATCAATCTTCTCAAAATCTTAACCGGAGCAGCCAACGGGTAACATTGGAGCGGGGTGGTTATTTATAGCCGTAGCCTTCCCTGAAGGGAAAGACGAAATTGGACATGTGGAGCAGCCAATGGCCGAATGACACGAGTCCAACAGTCGGAAATTAAGCACAACTGTAACATTCCTTGCGGAGCAAGTAATGCTAAGTCCTCAGTTCGAACGATATCTCCTGCAGCACGAAGAACAACGTCTAATGCTGGCAGGTAATCATTCAAAGCATAAAGAGATTTCTGTCGGTCTCGCGGTTTTGGGCTAAGAATCACAGCGGATCTAAGCTTCGAGAACCTATACCCCTCTTAATAGTATGGAGCTCCTATGACTCAAATAAATGAAAGAAGAACAACAAAATGAATACTACATCTTCAGTTGGTCTTCAACTTCCATTTGTTGCAGTCAATTTCTTCGGACAGAATCTCCAAACCAATTGCTTCACATCGGCAATATTTCACATCAATCTTCTCGCCTACATGTGTTCAACATGTGTAGCTCATTCTTCTCTGCAATGCAGATCTTCTTCAATGAAGTTACTCAAACTTCGATACCGGAGACACCATTCTCTTCGTTTCTGCATGGACTATTTCTCTCTGTATGCACTAGCAAACAAATCAGTCCATGCCTGTTTCTGTCAACAATCTCCAAATCACAGGAGGGCAAATATTGCACCAACAATCTCCCCCTTTTTGGATGGTTGTTGAAATAGCAGGACACATCGAAAGATAGATAAGGAATGAAATGTAATGCGAAGGATAATGAGAGACGAGAGATAATTACGAAGATAAAACATGCTCCCCCTGAAGATATGCATTATTTGAATTCGGTAGGTAGCAAGGTTATTCTTCGTATGAGTCACTTCCAATGCAATCAACAGTGTCTGAGTTATTTCCTATCACACACAATCTTTGAAATAGATTTGTTAGATAGAATGAATACTTTGAAATGATTTGTGATGAAGGATAAGTCATGAACATTTTGTCGGATTTCGGGTTCCGGCAGACCCTTGAGGTTCGAACACTGGGGTGCGCGCGGAGATTCAACCCCCTACCGGCTCGCACCTCGCCGAATCGCTAGGACCTAAACTACTAAACAGAACAGCACAAGAGACACAAGATTTATACTGGTTCATGCCACCATTGTGGTGTAATACCCTACTCAAGTGTGTGGTGTGGTGGATTGCCCCTTGGGCTGATGAGGAACAATACAAGGAAGAACAACCTCGCGAGGGTCTGTTCTTGGCTGGTGCGATGAACTGCTAGGAGGGAGTTCAGTCGCTCTATCTACTGGTTTCTTGATGAGGATCCAGATCAGATGCCTCTACCCTGGGGGTGGCTAGTCCTATTTATAAGCAAAGGCCCTGTGCCTCTTCCCAAATATTGAGCGGGAAGGGCGCCAACAATTGGCCATTTTGAAGGGGAACATCGGGTACACTTATCCTGACTAAAGTTGGTCCTCGCCTGTCAAAGGCTCTGGTGATGATGCTGGCTTGGGCTCCACAATGACTTCCTTCCGGCCGTTGGGCTAGTCTTGGTCTCGTTGCACCGAAATGGACGCCTTTGCTTGATGCTCTCGCATGCGCTTGCTCCCTTTGCACCAAAGAGGAAAGGAGGACACTGCGCGGCTGGCGCCCGACTGGCGCCCTCGGTCGTCATGGCTTGCGTCATGGGCACCTCGCGAGGTACCCTGCCTTGAACTCTCCGCCTCCTCGTGAGCCAGCCTGACGAGGCCATGCCTGAGGAAGTTCCTTGTCGTCCGCCCCGCGAGGCTTGGCCCCTCGCGAGGGTCTTGAGCTTGCGTTGATGAAGATGGGCTGTGTTGGGCCTCCTTTGAGCCACGCCGCAGGCCGCAGGCAGGCAAGTCTGGGGACCCCCGTTCCCAGAACGCCGACAGTAGCCCCCGGGCCCACGGCGTGCCCGCACTTGGCCGAGCAGAGAGGCGAAAG
Source organism: Triticum dicoccoides (assembly GCF_002162155.2). Lineage (NCBI taxonomy): Eukaryota > Viridiplantae > Streptophyta > Magnoliopsida > Poales > Poaceae > Triticum > Triticum dicoccoides. The sequence goes on along the minus strand of NC_041389.1, from coordinate 221,496,752 downwards.
GGCAAGTGCGAAGCGTCGCGGGCCCTAAGAGCCTGCGGCCTTGGGCGCCGCGTGGCGGTTGATTGGACGCGTGCGCCTCTGCAACCGCGCGAGTTGATAAAAGAGCGGCATCTCCCTTGCCTCCTTTACTTCCCCCAGTTGTTGCTCAGATCCCCTTTCTTGCGCCTCTCCTCCCTGCTTCCAAAATCTTCAGATCTACTCCGCCTGCGTACCCTAGCCAGTCATGGTGCCTCGCCAAGCCCCAGCCGGAGCTTGGAACTCGCCTGCCTTGGACCCGCCAAATGTGTCAGGGGCGAGCCTTGCCCTAGTGCGCCAGATGGCGGAGGCGCAGGGCATCGACGGGACGAAGGCGTTCAAGGCCGGCTCTGCCGTCCCTAAGGGCCGAGGGAGCACCTTCTATCCGCTCTTCGTGAGCGCCATCATCGCCGGTCTGGTGCCTCCCTTTTTTGGGTTCTTCTTCTCTGTCCTTCGCCACTACAATATTCAAGCTCTGCACCTCCATCCCAACTCCGTCCTTCTTCTGGCAATCTTCGCCTACAATTGTGAGGCCCACATAGGGGTGAAGCCCTCGGTGGCCTTGCTACGCCACTACTTCTCCCTCCGAACCTCCCGTGGTTCCGCCTCCGCGTGCGCGAGCTTCGTCGCATACGGCGGAGCCATCACCATTTCAAACCCTGGGAAGAGGATTGAGGGCTTCAGGAGCAAGTGGGTCTTGGTGGATGCTAGGGGCATCCATCCTCGGCTGATCCTTCCCACGGAGCACCCCGCGAGCTCCGACGACTGGTCCCGAGTGGAGCTTCTGGATCCCCGCGTGAAGCTGGTGTTGGAGAAGATGGACGCAGATCTGAGGCCGGCCAGCGTGGCGGCGGCGAAGCTGACCAGTGCGTCGCTGCTGAGGGAGTTCCTAGAGCATCAACTGGCTCCGCTCCGTCAGTACTCGCTGCCGATGTGGAGGCCTCACTCGAGCCCCGTGGTCTTGGCCGACGAGGATCTGGCTGCGGTCCTCCAGTCCTTGGTTGGGGGCGACGTGGCGAGGCTGGAGGGCGCTCCTACACCCCTGTTCCTTCGCGAGGATTGGGAGCAGGTAGTGGGGTCCATGCCTGTCTTCAACGGGGACGGGCCCATGCCCGTGGAGGCTCCAGAGGACCTGGTGGACGTGTCCTCCGACGACTCCAGCGAAGAGAAGGAAGAAGGGGAGCAGGAAGAGGGGGTTGACTCGGAGGCGGAGTCAAGAGCTCCTACCCTTCGGCGCAGGTCCCGCACTCTCTGCCTTCCCCAAAGCGACGACGACAAGGATGAGGGCGAGCAGGGCGGCGGGAGCCTGCCTCCGATCCTGAAGAAGGACCGGACTGGGCTGGTCCCCCGTGGGTGTGCCTCGGCCCCAGGGCGATCCGCAGGCGCGCCTCCTGCTCCCGAACCCCTTGAAGCCGACCCTTGCAGCCGGCTCTCGGGCTTTAAGTTCCGCCGGAGGCTGCTCGAGTCCACCGGTGATGACCTGTAAGTGCCTGCTTCCTGCCTTGATTATTGTTCTGTCGACGAGACCTGATGCTCATGTCCTTCGGCCAGACTGGCGCCCGCGGCGAAGAAGCCGAAGGGAGCTCCTGAGGTCCCCTCCGTGGCAGTGCCTCTGCCCGAGAAAGAAGGTGATCATGACGCGCAAGCCTCTCCTGCCCGGGCGTCCTCGCGAGGCCAGGCTGAGCCCGCTGGGGCGAGCTCAGCCCCCTTGACCCAGGCGACTCCCGAGGTGCCCTTGCTTGACGCTGCCTCCTCTGCCGTCGTGGCGCTGCTGGTTCCGCCTCAAGGCGCGGTGGTCGCACAGCCGTCTTCTTCTCCTACTCCACCAACTGCCGCTTCTCCGAATACGGTCCTGGATCGCGCCATTGCTGGACTGGACCGTCTGCGGTAGGATCTTCTGGGCACCGACCCCCGTCTGATGGCCGGGCGCCTGGAGCTAGCTTCTGGCTAGATTCGCTCCGATGCTTCGATATGGGCAGCGCTGGTCCAGGCCTCGATGGCTTGCGACGAGGAGAAACAGGCTGCCCGCAAGGCGAAGGTTGCCCGCGATGCTGCCCTAGGGGAGGCAGCTAGCGTCCAAGGTCGCTGTGAGACGCTGGAGAGCAAGCTGAAGGGCCTGCAGAACCAGCTTGCCGAGGAGGCCCGCCTTCGCGAAGAGCAGGAGGAAAGCATGAAGGTTCGCGAGGCGACCGTCAAGGACCTGGAGGCCAAGCTCAAGAGGCGCCGTGGCCGCCTAGGCGTGATGGAGCAAGAGCTGGAGGCGAGGAAGGTTGAGCTGGACGGCAAGGCCCGGGTACTCGCCGAGGATCGCGTGGCCTTCGCGGATATGGAAGAGAAGGCTCGCACTTCGCTGAAGACGCTTTATGATAGCGGCCTTGAGAGCCCGCTGGCCGGCGAGGAGGATGGCCCTGCCAAGCTGCTTCCTTTCCTGGTTCGCACCCTTAACGACGTCACCCTTGGCCTTGGCCCTACGGCTGAGGCCGAGGCACGCGTCTTGTCTTCTGCAGCGCTGACACGGGTCTTCACCCACATCTATCTTCGCGACCCCAACATCGACCTTGACAGCCTGCTGGAGCCAGTGAGCGGCGAGCGTGCCACTGCCGCTGCTGAGGCCGTGAAGGGTCGCGCGGAGGCTCTGCTGGGGAAGTTCCGGGCCTTCAGTACCAGGCCGAAGCGGAGCGCTGCTAGCCCTGCTGCTCCACAAGGCGAACCTACTCCACATGGCTCCCCCGTCGGCAAGTGACTCCGTCGTGGCTCCCGTCCTGTTTTTAATTCCTGCGCATGTACCATTCCTCGGAGAGGCGTTAAAACTTATGTTTGATGCTGTGATAACAGCATGGACTGTAATATTTGCTTTTGAATTCCCTGAAATTTGCATTATTCCTTCCTGCTTGCTTATGTTCTACGCCGGCAGAGCCCGGCCCCGCGCATACCTCAGCCGTCGTTGGCCCCGACCGGAAACCAGGACGGGACCAAGGAGTGAGGGGCGACATGACAAGTTAGGCTCCTGAGTCGCGATGCTCAGGAGTCCCCCTTGGTGCTCGAACAGCAAGCAGGGAGGCGAGATGTGGGTGGATTTGCCGTTCTACGTCTGCAGAGCCCGGCCCCACACATACCCCAACTACCGCTAGCCTTTCGAAACTAAGGGGTGAGGGGCTACGTGACCAGTTAGGCTCCTGAGTCGCGATGCTCAGGAGTCCCCCTTGACGCTCAATCGGCCTTCGTACCTTGGCTCCGCTCGGGGAGGGACGTGCGACGAACCAGGCCCGAGGGGCCTGGCCAGGTGGGGTGCGTCTGGGCGGGACCCAGGCGCAGCCCCCGTGCCCAGCCCCTTCGCGCGGCACTCCTGAGGGGAGGCGTTGCGACAAGGCCAGACACTGAGCTCCGGGCTCCCTGAGGTTGATGCGGCCCGGAGGCCACCCTCAGTTGTTTATCACCAGCGCGGAGCATAGCGCTTCCGTATGCGTACGGGCATAGCCGCTCCTCGGCAGTGTCATCAGCCAGCGTGGAGCATGGTGCTTCCACTGGTACGTGGGAGGGGGCTCCCCTCCGGGAGGAGCCCCCGGGGTGTATACAGCCCCACCCTGACACGTGGCCGGCACGGTAGGGCTGGACGAGGTGTATCTGGGCACCCGTGAGCCAGCGCGGGACTCACGGGGCCCTACCTCAAGGCGGGTTGCGCCTGGCTCTGAGCCTTATCTTGGAGTGTGTTCCTGCAAGTTTGGCCAGATGCCGGTGCTCTACGTCTTCGGGTCCCGGCTCTCGGGCTGGTCTCAGCCGTCGCTGGCATGCCAGGCCGCGATGCCATGGGCAAGACCAGAGGGTGAGGGCTGGAGAGCCGGTAGGAGCCCTGAGTCGCGATGCTCAGGCACCCCCCCTTTAACGCGCAAGCTGGGTTAGATGACAAAACCCTGCGTCCTCGGGTCCCGGTTCTCGGGCTGGTCTCAGCCGTCGCTGGCAAGCCAGGTCGCGATGCCATGGACAACACCAGAGGGTGAGGGACGGAGAGCCCGTAGGAGCCCTGAGTCGCGATGCCCAGGCACGCCCCCTTTAACGCGCAAGCTAGGTTAGATGATGAAACTCTACGTACTCGGGTCC
>NC_041389.1:221438461-221492268 GCF_002162155.2 Triticum dicoccoides | reverse complement strand
CCAGGTCGCGATGCCATGGACAAGACCAGAGGGTGAGGGCCGGAGAGCCGGTAGGAGCCCTGAGTCGCGATGCTCAGGCACCCCCCTTTAACGCGCAAGCTAGGTTAGATGACGAAACTCTACGTCCTCGGGTCCCGGCTCTCGGGCTGGTCTCAGCCGTCCCTGGCATGCCAGGTCGCGATGCCATGGACAAGACCAGACGGTGAGGGCCGGAGAGCCGGTAGGAGCCCTGAGTCGCGATGCTCAGGCACCCCCCCTTTAACGCGCAAGCTTCTGTCACCCAGGAGAAAAAGGCACCAAATAACAAGCATGGTGGATCGAAAGCATAATCCTAAGATAAACGCAAGAAGGATACATGCCGCTGGGACAGGCCCGAGCGGCTTGGGGATGATGCAGCCCGAGGGGCGCCCCCAATAAGATAAGCTAAGGACATGAAATAAAAGGGATACATGCCGCAGGGACGGACCCACGCGGCCTGGGAATAATGCGGCCCTGAAGGCGCTCCCAGCCAGAAACGAAACTTAAAAGATGTCACCTGATGATGTTGGGGACGAAGGGGTGTTGGTGTAGCAGACTCGGTGGGCTGCGGGAGCCGATCCTCACGAGCCCCCAGGCCCAGGGGCCTTGGGAGGCTCCGGAGGCGCCAGCGGCTCCTCGCGGGCCACCTCCATCTCCGCCAGGGCTGCGGCACGCCTGACCTCTTGAGCCTGCAAGATAGCCCTCATGAGACACTGGTGCGCAGCAGCCGCGTTCGGCAGGCCGTAAGGCATGCGCACATAGTTGTGGGGGACCCTCGCAACGTCCCACTCGCGAGGGCCAGAGGCGCTCTTGAGACGCGGCTCGGTTGAGCCCTGGTATGTTGATGCAGACGCGCAGCCCACCATCCTCGTCAGGATGGGGGGCCACAGCGGGTAGGCGGCGGCTGCCTCTCATGACCCTTGACTCCTGTAGCTCCTGAATGGCCTTGCTGATGAACTCCTGAGGGTTTGGCCCTCCTTGCCTTTCTCCTTCTTGAGGGAAACATGCTTCGAAGCACGCCTCCACGTGGTGCCCAAGCGCCTCCCTCGTGACCTTGGCGAGGTCGGCGGCCCTCCAGGGAGAGCCCCCGAGCCCTGCCTGAGGAGGGCGCTGGGCGCGCTTCCCTATGCGATGGAAGGAGGCTCCTCTTGGCCAGGCGCGGGCCCTGAGGGGCCTGCCTCCTGAGGAGCCGGGTCGGTCGACGTCTTCTTTTTCTTGGGTGCGGCCTCGGAAGGCCTCCTGCTGCTGCGGTCTGGGTCTTCCAGTGATGCGGCCTGAAAGGCTCGCTCCAGGGAGCACACTACGTCTCTCTCTTCGCAGGGCACCGTGATGACCCCTCCGCTTCCTGGCATCTTGAGGATGTTGTAGCCGTGGTGGGTCACGACCATGAACTTGGCCAGCGCCGGGTACCCGAGGATGGCGTTGTATGGCAGGCGAATGTGGGCGACGTCAAAGTCGATGAGCTCGGTGCGGTAGTTGTCGCGAGCCCCGAAGGTGACAGGAAGGTGGACCTGCCCTATCGGGACCATGGAGCCGTCGGTGACTCCGGAGAAGGGCTTGGTTGGCTGAAGCTGACTGTAAGGCACTTGAAGATTGTTGAATGTTTCCACGGACAGGACGTTGAGCCCTGCCCCGCCGTCGATGAGGGTCTTGGTGACTAGCACGTTGCTCATGATTGGGGAACAAAGCATTGGGAGGACTCTGGCTGTGGCTGCGCACTTGAGCTGATCCGCTGAGCTGAACGTGATGGCGCATGCCGACCACCTGAGAGGGCATGTAGCCTCGAGCTTGGGGAGGACTGCGTTTACTTCACGGGCGAACTGCTTGAAGATGCACTGAGAGGCTAGGGCTTGATCTCCGCCCAGGATGCAGGCGATTGCACGCGGTTCCTGGAAGCCCCCGGCCCCCTCGTCCTGATGAAGGTCCTCATTTCTCCTTGGCTGCGGCGGCAGCGGACGGAGGCCTGCGTTCCCTTGCGGGCGATCCTCGCGAGGCTGATCCCTCCAGCCTCCCTCGCGAGGCGGGTCCTGCCAGCGGTCCTCGCGAGGTTGGTCGCACCACCCTTGGCGCGGGCCGCGGTCTTCCCAGCGTCCTGCATTCCTTCCTCCTCCTCGGCCGTAGCCCCGGTCGCTGCGGTCGGGACGTCTGCCGAACCTTCCCTCACGCATGGCCCGGAGCTCTTGGCATTCATTGGTGTTGTGGGTGTGGAGGTCGTGGTACACGCAGTACCGGCGGCCCTTGGAGGATTCGGGCTGATCTCTGCCCCGCTTGGTGTCTGGCTCGGCCGTGAGCACGGCAGCCCCCTTGCGCTTCACGTCCTTGGCCTTGGGCTTCTTCTCTTCGGGGTCCGCGGCAGGCAGCTCGAGGAGGGAGAGGCGCCCCTCCTCAGCCCTGGCGCACTTGGTCACCAAGTTGAACAGCTCCAGGGAGGTGCACAAGTCTTCATGCATCGCCAGGTCCTTCATCTTGACGTCGCGCAAACCATCGGAGAAGGAAGAGATGATGGCCTCCTCCGTTACCTTGGGGATCTTGAGGCGCGCGTTGTTGAAACGCTGGATGTACTTCTGCAGGGTTTCTCCTGGCTGCTGCTTGATTCGGCGCATGTCGCTCACGGCGGGTGGCCGGTCGCGAGTACCCTGGAAGTTGGCGGTGAAGCGGGTGCGCATCTCGTCCCAGGAAGAGATCGTGCCTGGGGCCAGATTCAGGAGCCAGGTGCGGGCTCCGTCCTTGAGCGCCATGGGAAACCAGTTCGCCATGAACTTTTCGTCTCTGTTGGCAGCTTCGATGCCCAACTAGTAGAGTTGGAGGAACTCCGCAGGGTTAGCCATGCCGTCGTAGCGAGGGGGCAGGTCTGGCTTGAACTTGGCGGGCCACGCGACGCTGCGCAGCTCGGAGGTGAAGGCGCGGCAGCCCGCCGTGGCCGTGGGGGGCCTTGGACGATGGAGAGCTTGGTCCTGCGGGTCCCCATGCGCCGCGGCTGGGGGCAGCACTGGGTCTTGACGTGCTGGAGCAGGGAGCGCTCGGGCGGCTTCTCGTGGGCGAGGGACTTCTTGGCAGCTCTGCTCTTGCCGCGCGGGCGCCTGGCGGAGCGGGTTCCGCCCAGGGGCCGCACGCCTTGGGGCCAGGGCGCCTTCTTGAGGAGGGGGCGGCTGAGGCACCCCAGGAGCTTCATCGCCCGCGCGGGGCGGGGTGCGGTGCAGCGGGAAGGACGGTGCGGGGGCGCCTCCGGCGGCGCGGACGAGCTCGGCGACTCGGTCGAGCCATTCTTCATAGACATCGTCGATGGGGCGGTAGCGCAGGAGCTCGTTTGCCGCGAAGAACGCAGCTCGGACCTCCATGGCCGCGCGGGGCGCACGTGACGAAAAACCAGCGGGGGTGAGCGAGGGCGTGGCGGTGCGGCCGTCCCGCCTCATGGACGGATGCTGGGATGATGCTTGCTGCTCGTTCCCCACCGGGCCGGTGGCGGCGTTGACGACAGGTGACGGGGAACGACGAGGGCGCCCACCGGCGGGAGCCGTCTGGGCGACATGGGAGGCGAGGGCGGCTCGGCGCTCGGCGCGAGCCCGACGAGCGTCAGACATGGTTGCGGTGGTTGGGGAAGAACGAGACGACGGAAGGCAGATTCCAGCGCACCCCTACCTGGCGCGCCAAATGTCGGATTTCGGGTTCCGGCAGACCCTTGAGGTTTGAACACTGGGGTGCGCGCGGAGATTCAACCCCCTACCGTCTCGCACCTCGCCGAATCGCTGGGACCTAAACTACTAAACAGAACAACACAAGAGACACAAGATTTATACTGGTTCAGGCCACCATTGTGGTGTAATACCCTACTCCAGTGTGTGGTGTGGTGGATTGCCCCTTGGGCTGATGAGGAACAATACAAGGAAGAACAGCCTCGCGAGGGTCTGTTCTTGGCTGGTGCGATGAACTGCTAGGAGGGAGTTCAGTCGCTCTATCTACTGGTTTCTTGATGAGGACCCAGATCATATGCCTCTACCCTGGGGGTGGCTAGTCCTATTTATAAGAAAAGGCCCTGGGCCTCTTCCCAAATATTGAGCGGGAAGGGCGCCAACAATTGGCCATTTTGAAGGGGAACAATGAGTACACTTATCCTGACTAAAGTTGGTCCTCGCCTGTCAAAGGCTCTGGTGATGACGCCGGCTTGGGCTCCACAATGACTTCCTTCCGGCCGTTGGGCTGGTCTTGGTCTTGTTGCACCGAAATGGATGCCTTTGCTTGATGCTCTCGCCTGCGCTTGCTCCCTTTGCACCAAAGTGGAAAGGAGGACACTGCGCGGGTTGGCGCCCGACTGGCGCCCTCGGTCGTCATGGCTTGCGTCATGGGCACCTCGCGAGGTACCCTGCCTTGAACTCTCCGCCTCCTCGTGAGCCAGCCTGACGAGGCCGTGCCTAAGGAAGTTCCTTGTCATCCACCCCGCGAGGCTTGGCCCCTCGCGAGGGTCTTGAGATTGCGTTGATGAAGATGGGCTATGTTGGGCCTCCTTTGAGCCACGCCGCAGGCCGCAGGCAGGCAAGTCTGGGGACCCCCGTTCCCAGAACGCCGACACATTTGCTCCAAACATAACTTGAATCCACACGAGATATAAGTTCCCTGCAAGTTAGATACTCGAGGAGAATTAGAGCAAGGGAATCATAGGTATATTGCTCGGAATACATATGCTTCAGGCAAAGTTTTCTTGCAACAAAGATGTTATAAAGGATATGTGCGAGGAAAAACAACATAAAGATTCGTAAGAAATTTTAATCTGAAGCTAACTTTCTTCTCCTGCCAAGTTAGATAGTGAAAATAATAATAAATATAGAATATCTACACTTAAGGCACATATAATTTCAAAGAGTTATATATCTCAATGAGAGAAGCATGATCACCAAATCTTCTTGAAATGTTATTACTTTCCCTGCACGAAAGATAAGTATCGAGGACAATAATTGCAAGGAAGTAAGCTTTCGATATCTCTTGCAAACGAATAATTGGAAGGAAATAGCATTGTAGGGAGGGTTACGAACGGTACGTGACGACCAAGTGTTTCAATACCATAGGCAGTGCTATAAGTTTCAAAAGCAAATAGTTCCACGAAAACCAACCAGTTCGACTAAAGAGCAAATGGCGTATGGAAACACCCTTAAAATAACCCGTTTATCTATCACTCGATGTTATTCTCCCCCTTTGTCGACAAGTGTAGAAAAGGAAAGAGAATGCATACGAGGAACTACTCGTCCGCAGAATCTCAGAACCAAAATTTTTATGCTGCTTGACGAAACAGAGCGAGTGATAGTCGAGGACGAAGCAGGAGTTGCAGCATGGGCTTCGAGATCAGCTTCGGGAGCAGTAGCGCGAGGTGCATCTGGCTTGAAGATAAGTTTTCCAGTTGTGTCTTCAAGATCATCATCTAGTTCGACAAACATCATGCCAGTGGATGCAGAACGCTGAGGAAGCACGGGGGTTGCCTTCGAATGCGAGGAACTTCAAACAACTCCAGATAATCATATTGTTTCTTGATACCCTTGGCAGATAGTTGCTTGCGAGAGTAATGCTTGTCCAACAGGGTCCAGGAGCGCTTCTTTTGTTCCTTTTCATGTAGGAGAGTTTGGCAAGCATAATTGTGAAGAAAATTTATTTCAGTCATCATTTCCAGCTTGACTTTCTGATCGAGCTTGATGTGGCTTTCTAGGGCTTGCTGAGTGTGAAGACAAATCTCATATACTGAGGGATTTTCTTCACGAGGGATTTCAACCTTTGCCTTTTTGACCTTTGGAGCAAAAGCAGACGTAGAGGCAGAGCCAGTAGCATCAATCGGTGTCTTCTCTTTGCCAATATCCTTCACAATCCGGATGAATATTTTCGGCATATGTGGGCAGAGAAACTTTTGAGAAATAAGCTGCTCAATGGAAAACATGACCCAAGGTGCATATGGATTCAAAGCTTGAGGGCTATGAGCAGCGCAAGCCAAGTTGCGAATGAAAAGATCTGGAATGTTGAAATGAATCCTTGAGCAGTGGCTAGAAGAGCATTTCCCATGATGCCATTGATGGTTTCTGGCCTGTTTGTTGGCTTGAGGGAGTTACAGAGAATATAAAATAACACTTTGTTCTCATAAGCCCGATTCTTTGGATTTGCTTCAATGCATTTATCACCAACAAGTTTGGGGTCCATAAGCTGATGAAGTTGAGCTTTAGAAACATCCCAGCTGTGCAGTCTGTGCTCACGAGCATAATCAAATTTGCATCAAGGAAGATTCAACAGTGCTAAGAACTGGCTAACTGAACATTTGATCTTCTCTTCACCAGTCATCCATTCGAGGATCCAAGTACTACAATTTGCTAGATCTCCTGAGATATAAAGAGTGGCATAGAACTGAAGGATTACTTCATGATTCCATCCATGATTGAGACGAAGGAAACTCTTCAGGAAGACTATTTCAATTTGCTCGATGGTATGATAAAAGTAGGTTAAACTTTCGAGCTCTGCGAAATCCAGAATCTTGTGCTTGAAAATGCGATTCTTGCCAAACAGAATCTAAGCATAATACACAACCTGTTCCTTTGTCTAGAATATGGGTGACTACAAGGTCCTTTTTCCATCATATGGACTGGTCCCAAAGGATGCAAGTTTTGAGAGATGAATCTGCTCATTAAACGCAGGACCATTCGGACCATCCTCAACAGGAAACAAAGGAAATGTTTCCAGTGGGTTTCTCAACAGTTCTTCTTCATCCATAATCCGGGTCAGAACGTCATTATGTGATGGAACATATTCCTCAATAGGCTTGAGAGGAGCATGAGGCATCCTTGGCCTTTTAATCATATTTGCTCGCTGGAACTCCTTCAACGGCTTTCTGTCCTTCGGGCAATATGGCATTTTATTTCGGTGCATTTTCTTTGGTTGGAGGCACAACAACCTATTTCTCAGATGCTTGGGGCACAATTGGTGGAGCAACTTCTTCATGAGCCATGGCCTCTTCGGATTTTATTTCTTCCTCTTCCAACTACGGAATAGTGGAACGAGGGGCGGGATCAACATCCATCTGGGTAGGGGCACCATATGATGCGACCAGGGTGGTTTCGTCTCAGGAAGCATTTAGCTCCCTCTCACTCTTATCAGACTTCTCTTTATTTGTTTGGGAGGGCTTAGCTTGTAAATTTCTCGGAGGTGATGTATCTGCCTTTTCAACTTCAATTTCTTGCTCAACAACTTCATCAGTTGGATCTTGCTGCATGGGCGGAGCATTTCCTTCATCTGTCTTTTCCAGGAAAATATCAACCACATCAGGTTGTTCTTGAGCTGCTGGAGTAGGAAAGACAACCTCCATGTGATCAGCTTGCTGCATGGGTTCATCTTCGTGATGTGGAGATGGTGGAACCCGCTGCAAGGCAGTAACTGAATCAAGTGGAGATCAGCTTGAGCAGCTACAGTCTGAAGGCGGCGATCTTTGTTTTCTTTTTGGTTTGCTGGCTTTCGCTCTGCCCTTCTGACATTTTTCTTCCTTGATTATTCTTCGAGCGAGATTTTCCTTGTGGTCAATCTCCTCGTTTTTTGTATCACACAACTGAGCCAATTCCATGTGCAGCCGCAAGTGCCAATCAATTTTGTCATTCCTCATGAGACTGAGAGCCTTGGTGAGTTCAATAATTTCTTTGTTCAGTGCATTTCTTTCGGCTTCAGTGTTGCCTTCTCTCCTCATACGCTCGAGGACTTGCTTGTCCTTGATGGCCTGATTCAGCTTCTTGGAGATTTTCCTCAGCTCAATGAATTGCTTTGTTACCAACTTGGTAACATCATGAGGTAGTCCTAGACTACTTATATCATCAGAGTCTGCATCATATGCAACACTGTCAATCACATCGATCATGAACTTGAAATCATACTTTTGTCCTCTATGGAAGCAGGAATATTTTGCCTGGCCTTCTTGGCAGATGCATCAGCTTTTCCTTCAGTCTACAACTTCCTCTTTGCTAAAGGATTAGTCATGGATCTTGGAGCAGCAGAACTCGAAGGTTTCTCAGTAAGGGGACTGGGTGCAAGCCTTGGTGATTTCCTTGAATGAGGTGAAACCTTCGTTAGTGAGGGGCTTAAAGATGGTTTGTTGAGAATGACACATTGATCATACATGGGAATTTCATTAGGAACATCTTCCTGGATGACTCATCAGATGAGTGAGAAACAGCTTTCTTGACAACAATTTTCTTTCAGGGTGCACGAGGGGAAACTGATTTCCCTGCCTTGCTTTACTTTTGGGTGGAGGCACGATCCTTCTTCTTCTGGACGTCTTGCGAAGTCAGCGCAATGTTTTGAGCTTCAACTTTGTTTTTCTTTGCTTCCCTAGCTTCACACTATGCTTTGGCCTTCGCCCTCTTAGCCACTTCTTTGGGAAAATCAGCGATGGTTTTGAGGGAGTCGGGATGAGCATTTGTAGGCGGTTGTCGGTGTCAAAACCGGCGGATCTCGGGTAGGGGGTCCCGAACTGTGCGTCTAGGCGGATGGTAACAGGAGACAAGGGACACGATGTTTTACCCAGGTTCGGGCCCTCTTGATGGAGGTAAAACCCTACGTCCTGCTTGATTGATATTGATATTGTGGATGTTTACAAGAGTGGATCTACCACGAGATGAAGGAGGCTAAACCCTAAAAGCTAGCCTATGGTATGATTGTAAGGGTTGATGTTGTTGTTGTCCTACGGACTAGAGCCATCCGGTTTATATAGACACCGGAGAGGGCTAGGGTTACATAGAGTCGGTTACAATGGTAGGAGATCTACATATCCTATCGCCAAGCTTGCCTTCCACGCCAAGGAAAGTCCCATCCGGACACGGGACGAAGTCTTCAATCTTGTATCTTCATAGTCTTGGAGTCCGGTCGATGATGATAGTCCGGCCGATGATAGTTCGGCCGATGATGGTAATCCGTCTATCCAGACACCCCCTAATCCAGGACTCCCTCAGTAGCCCCTGAACCAGGCTTCAATGACGATGAGTCCGGCGCGCATATTGTTCGGCATTGCAAGGCGGGTTCCTCCTCCAAATAATTCGTAGAAGATTGTGAACACCAGGATAGTGTCTGGCTCTGCAAAATAAATTCCACATTCCACCATAGAGAGAATAATATATATACACAAGCTCAATCTGCTGACGTTTTTTGCGGCGTGACGTCACACCACTACCAAGCCATTACTTGAATCGTTTTTTATTTTACCACCTCAGCGCACTTAGCGAAGCGGTTTCCTTGGCACGTCTTGTCGAAGCAGAGATCGTGTTTCCCCTTAATCCGGGATTCTCATCAATACGGACGTGGGTAACCCAACCGCGCCATTGATGGTGACGCTTGGGAGATAAGCGAGTTTTACCAGGCAGGTGGGGATGCATAGTCTTCGTCCGCCTACATATAAGGGATAAGGATTCACCTTTTCACCTACGCCTTCTTCCTCCTTTGCTTATCCATCTCCGCGCACTCGAGCTCCAGCGCCCAAGTTCGCGCATCTCGTCTCGACCTTCTCTGACCATGTCCGGAGCGGGAGGCAAGTGGATGACCTCCTCCGTTACGGAGGAGCACATCGAAAGACTGCGCGGCGCCGGCTAGCTGTCCGGCGACATCGCGCACCGGCTGCCCGACGAGGGGCAGCTCATCCCCACCCCCAGGCCCCCATGAGAGGGTCGTTTTTCTTCCCCATTTCCTCCGCGGACTGGGCTTTCCACTTCACCCCTTTGTCCGGGGGCTCATGTTCTACTATGGCCTGGATTTCCATGATCTGGCCCCGAACTTCATCCTCAACATCTCGGCGTTTATCGTCGTGTGCGAGGCCTTCCTCTGCGTCCGGCCCCACTTCGGCTTGTGGCTCAAGACCTTCAATGTCAAGCCGAAGGTAGTGAAGGGCACTCAAGCGGAGTGCGGAGGCGCCATGTTGGGCAAGATGCCCAATGTCCTTTGGTTTGAAGGGGCCTTCATGGAATCCGTCAAGGGGTGGCAATCAGGGTGGTTCTATATCACTGAGCCGCGCGACCCTTCATGGGCGGCGGCCCCCGAGTTCAGATCTGGTATCCCCATGCAGCTCACCTCCTGGAAAAAGAAGGGATTGCTATGGGGTAAGTCGGAGGAGGTGACGGGACTCCAAGCCTGTATCCAGAAGCTGGTAAAGAAGCTCAGGCTGGTTAACGTGGTCCAAGTCATGCTCGTCCGCCGAATTCTCCCATGCCTAGAACGGGCATTCAATCTGTGGAAGTTCGATCCGGAACAGCACCAGGCGTTGAGCGGGCTCTTCGACACGACGTACGAAGGCGCCTGGAGGGTGCTGTTTAAGGGCGCCGAAGCCCCCGCATCCGCGACTGAAGATTGCGGATTTCGCTTGCAGCGCCAAGCTGACGAGGTAAGTGATTCTACCCCTTTACGGGACACTTGCTTTCCATAGTTTGACTCTATGCGGGTTTTAATTTCCCCCTTTCCTTTAACAGGACTGGATGAGGACGGCGGAGCAGATCATCTACCCGGCTCCTATGCCAGAAAACCCAGTAGACGCCCGTCTAGCGGGGCTGCTGGTTCCGGCACCGCACGTGGTGCCGGAGAAGAAGGCCAAGAAGGAGGCCACGGGTACTCGAAAGAGTTCCCGTTTTCAGGTGTTCGACGACTCCGAGGAGGACTCCTCCCCCGAAAACGAGGAGGAGAAAGAGGACTCTCTCCCAGAGGAGGGAGAGAGGAAGAGGAAGGCTTCCCCAACAGGGGAGGCCGAAGGGTCCAAAAGGGGAAGGACTATTCCCCCGGACATCTCCGCCAACATCAACGTTGGCGAGGAAGAATGGCCTTCAAGGGCCAGGCCTCCGGCGAGATCGTAAGTATCCGGATTCCTGAATGATTTATAATTTCTTTTTATGTCACATAGCGTCCTTCTAATGCCGCATACTGCCTGTAGTCCGGCCGATGATGATCTCCCCGCCATCCCGACGGCCTCTACCCCTCGCGCCACTGAGGACGCCGAGGTGGGATCCCAAGAAGGGACCCATCAGGGGGAGGCTCCGGAGGCGCCCCAAGGCGGCCTCCCGGACTTTGTGCCGGACTCCACATCGGAACCCGCAGTGGTTCCAGAGTCCGGCCAGCGGCCCCTTCGCAAGAAGGGCAAGACCGTGACGCCAGCGGCTTCCGTCCAACCGGAGGCGCCGGACAGCTTGTTGGAGGCGCTCCAAGGCGCTTCCATTAAGGAAGAACACCACACTATCATGAGTGCGGTGATTCAGAAGGTACAGCTCGCCAAGAGCGGGCTGACCGAAGCCTGCAGTAGCCTCCTAACAGGCTTTGAGGTAAGAAGTTAAAATTATGTAATGTAATACCGCATAGTCAGTAGCCCCTGATGCTCGGTTCGGTGTTCGGAAAGAAAAGCCAGACTGAGGATCTAAAAAGATATACGCAGGGTTGCTAAAAAGTTATGTCAATATGGGTTGCAGGCTGCGCTGCTGACCTCTGCCGCACTGACTGCGGAGGTCAGTGCTTTGAAGCAGGAGCTCGAGCGGTCCGAGAAAGAGCTCGGCTGTGCCAAGAAGCAGCTCCAGGACAAAGAAGGTGAGTAACACCACTTTGAACTTGTACCTTACAGAAAAGGATTTAGGTTGCAATAAAAGAATAACAAGGATAACACGGGTACTGCAGGGGCCACGAACGAGGTGGCAACCCTGAAGGAAGCCGTGTCCGCGGCCGAACGCAGTGCGGCCGTGGAACGGACAGAGCGAGAAAAGCAGGAGGCGCAGGTGGCGGCGGTTCGGCAAGAGCTCTAGGCTCTCATGGAAAAGCATGAGAGTTTGGAGCGTGACTCAAAGACTCGAGAGTCCGAGCTTGCCTCGGCTCTCGAAAGTGCCAAAGCCACCAAGGCCGAGGCCCATAAGGCCCTTCAAGCGGTGGAAGATGTGAAGAAAATAGCAGCGAGTAAGGCATTTTTCATGCAAAGCAAGCATGTTAATGTAAACTACCTAACACTTACCCGGATTCGGAGCTCTCCAGGGGCGTTTGCAGATTTGCCTCGTAGTGTATCCGATCCTGCCGCATTCTACCATGGTGAGGAGGGAAGCTCAACGGAGAAGGTCTTCTGGTCTCAGTATGCTGAGGCCGGCCATCCGGTGCCTCCTAGCGACCAGCTGAAGCAGCTGGTCGAACTCCACAAGGTAGCTGAGGAGGCCATGAAGGGCCTCATAGTCCGGCTGTGGCCTGGAGAGGCCATGCCTGGGAGCTACTTCGGCCTCATGCGGCGGCTGGTGGATGCATGCCCCTGGGTGGAGGTCATCAAGCGCTCCGCTTGTATTGAAGGTGCTCGTCGGGCCCTTGCCCGCGCAAAGGTACATTGGGGCAAGCTGGATGCGGAGAAGCTAATCACTGACGCGCCACCAGCGGGCAAGGAATATCGTACGCCCGAGATGTACTATAGGACTGTCCTGAAGGGTGCCCGCAAGATTGCGGATGAGTGCCCCCGAGATGTAATTATTGAGTGAACTCGCTATGTATTATCATGTGCGCTGAAAACTTTGTTCATATGCGCTAAGCAACGCTTGTTTAATTTAAAATATTACCTTCTGTGCGGCCGTTTATAAAATCTGAGAGATGGCAAGTCGTTGGCTTCAGCCCCCATGCCACTAGTGCTGGGGTGTTCGGGATAAACTTGAGCACTCTTGTTCCCATATTTGGGTCCATCTAGGGAGGCGCTCAACACGACGAACAAGGCAACCGGACTTATAATGCTTGAACACTCTCACTTAGCCATAGAATTCTATAATTTTAAATTTCGGCGAAGCCCCTAGTATTCGGAAGACCGAATTTGGGGCGTTATCCACGCCTTCGTCGGACATTATCCGGAACTTCGCTCGAAGCGGCGTAGGTCTTTAAGGACCCGAAAAAACCTCTCAAACAGTGACCAGTCTCTCGCCTTATCATGACGATCAGTTTTAGCTTTCTCCACTGAGGCGTTAACCCGGCTCAACCGGGGCGCAATCGCAGTGGTTCTCCCAGTGCTACCTTAGCCGATAGAACAGAAACGTAAGGTGCCAAACATGGGAGCCGGGCAAACCCAACTATTGACCCAAGACATGATTCGGAGCCGATTCATCTAATGCTATAAGTTCGGGGTGCCGCACTTGTGAAAGTGTTCGGACTTATCACACCATAATGCGGGGAACATAAGCCCCTGGTGTATTCGGCCGTACCAAAATATACGGACGCAACATGTCATAAATGAACATATATATATAGAAAGTAATGCAATTATGGGCAAAAAGTGCTGCATTTTATTCAAGAAGGTCTGCTATGAGTGCGGAATTATACAAATAGTGCGGAAAGCAAGGGATTGGACGAATTAAAGGCGTCTCCCTCCAGGGGTAGGCCGCGGAATGGTGTATTTAACAAATTTAATGCTCGTAATGGAGACCACCTGAGTGTTCGTCGCGGCCTTTGTCGCTCCCTGGCTGTTGCATCATGAGTTCGGCAGGTTCGCCGCCGGACAGAGTCCTGTATATAAAAAAGAGAAAAATAAAAGAAAAGAGCGACACACTTGGGAGCCCCTGGTGTGGTCGAACCGCACTCTGGGTTTGTTGTGGTCGTGCCCCTTCCCCTAGACCCATGGTATCTCCAGGGTGTAATTATGTACGCGGAGAGTTTGTCTTGTAATTGTGCGAGGGCTGGGGTTGGGGCCGCATTGCTACGCGTGCTCGGAACGTGCCAGGTGGTCTTGGTTGATTTTGCTCCGGGCGCGTTTGGCTGTGTCCAGTCGTTTAACAGCTGGACTCGAGAATTGCCTTAAAAGGCTGCTCTGTACTTCTGCCGCGAGAGCCGCTGTATGTTCCTCCGTTCGGAGGGAGCGTTCCGTGTTTCCATTGACCGTGATGACTCCACGAGGGCCTGGCATCTTGAGCTTAAGGTATGCATAATGCGGCACCGCGTTGAATTTTGCGAACGCGGTTCGCCCGAGCAGAGCGTGATAGCTACTGCGGAACGGGACTATATCGAAGATTAACTCCTCACTTCGGAAATTATCCGGGGATCCGAAGACCACTTGCAGTGTGACTGAGCCTGTACAATTGGCCTCAACTCCTGGTATGACGCCTTTGAAGGTCGTCTTTGTAGGTTTAATCCTTGAAGGGTCTATGCCCATCTTGCGCACTGTATCCTGATAAAGCAGGTTCAGGCTACTGCCGCCGTCCATCAGAACTCTTGTGAGGTGAAAACCATCAACAATTGGGTCTAAAACCAATGCGGCGAATCCGCCATGGCGGATACTGGTCGGATGGTCTCTTCGATCGAAAGTGATCGGGCATGAAGACCATGGGTTGAATTTTGGGGCGACTGGCTCCATCGCGTATACGTCCCTTAGTGCACGCTTCCGCTCCCTCTTGCGTATATGCGTTGCGTATATCATATTTACCGTCCGAACTTGAGGGGGGAATCCCTTCTGTCCTCTGTTGTTCGGCGGCCGGGTCTCTTCCTCGTCATCGTTGTGTAGCCCCTTGTCATTGTTTTCGGCAATTAATTTGCCTGCCTGTTTGAATACCCAACAATCTCTGTTGGTCTGGTTAGCTGGCCTTTCGGGGGTTCCATGTATTTGACAAGAGCGGTCGAGTATTCGGTCCAAATTGGATGGGCCCGGAGTAGTTCTTTTAAATGGCTTCTTCCATTGACCGGGTTTGGAGCCTCGGAAGTCGGCGTTGACTACCGTATCCTCATTGCTGTCGCCGTTAATGCGGCATTTGTTTTTGTTTCGACGCGACCTGCCATTGCGGTCCTTGGTGTCCGGACTGCCAACATTTTTGCTGAGGTTGTTGCTGCGAGCTAGCCAGCTATCCTCTCCCGCACAGAAGCGGGTCATGAGTGATGTGAAGGCTGCCATGGATTTCGGCTTCTCCTGTCCTAGGTGCCGGGCTAGCCACTCGTCGCGGATGTTATGTTTGAAGGCAGCGAGGGCCTCCGCATCCGGATAGTCGATGATTTGATTTTTCTTTGTTAAGAACCGTGTCCAGAATTGCCTGGCCGATTCGTCTGGCTGCTGGATTATGTGGCTTAGGTCATCTGCGTCCGGTGGTCGCACATACGTGCCCTGGAATTGTCGAGGAATGCGGCTTCCAGGTCTTCCCAGCATCCAATTGACTCTGCGGGCAGGCTGTTAAGCCAATGCCGATCTGGTCCTTTAAGCTTGAGCGGGAGATATTTGATGGCGTGGAGATCGTCGCCGCGGGCCAGATGTATATGAAGGAGATAATCCTCAATCCAAACCTTGGGGTCTGTTGTGCCATCGTAGGATTCGATGTTAACGGGTTTAAACCCTTCCGGGATTTGATGATCTATTACTTCATCAGTGAAGCATAGTGGGTGTGCGGCGCCTCTGTATTGCGCAATGTCGCGACGTAGCTCAAGAGAGCGTTGTCTGCTGTGTTCGGCTCAGCCGGAGTAGTTGTATCCGGCGCGACGGTATTCGTTGTCGGTCTTGGGGCACCCACGTGATCCATAGATAGATCTGGATTGTCTTGCCTTGTCCTCCAATATGTCCCGCAAGTCCAGCGCGTTCCCCCGTGGCCTCGCGCTTTTTGAGCGGTGTCGGGGTACGGTTTTGGTGGAGGGCTTACATGCCTCTCTGCCGCGGCCACGAGGTGGTCGGTCTGCCGTATTGTGCGCTAGTGCTGCCGGTTTGTATGCTTCCTCCTCTAGTCGGGGGAGCAACTTGCGTTTTGGGTAGCTTTTGGAGGGGCGTTCGAGTTCATACTCTTCGGCCGCGAGGACCTCGGTCCATCTGTCGGCCAGCAGGTCTTGATCAGCTTGAAGCTGTTGCTGCTTTTTCTTTAGACTATTTGCTGTGGCCATTAGCCTGCATCTGAAACGCTCTTGTTCGACGGGATCCTCAGGCATGACGAATTCGTCGTCGTCGAGGCTTGCCTCGTCTCCGGAGGGAGGTATGTAATTATCGTCCTCGACCTCTTCGTCTGCCGCCCTCTCGTGAGGGCTTGCTTCTGCCTCCTCCTGCGCTGAATCTTGCTGGAGGGGGTTGTCTTTGGCACTTTCTGGGGTGTTATTATCTCCTGTGCCGGAATCTCCATTCTTGCTGTGGCGGGATTTAGAGCGGCGCCGCTGACTTTGGCGCTTGGGCTGTTTCTTTAAGGAATCGGCCTCCGCTGCTTCTTCGCCGTCCCCATCTTTTGGGGTGTCCACCATGTATATGTCGTATGATGAGGTGGTTTTCCAGTGTCCTGTAGGTGCTGGTTCTTGATAGTCTCCGGCATCGTCGTCCATACCGTCGATGTCTTCGGAGTCGTAGTCGAGTACGTCGGTTAGACCGTCGACAGTGGCTACGAAGTGGGTGGTGGGCGGGCTCAGAATTTCTTCGTCGTCCGCGTCCCAACTATCCTGGCCATAGTCCGGCCAGGGCTCTCCGGATAGCGAGAGATGCTTCAGCGAATTTAAGATGTCAACGAAGGGTGAGTGCTTAAAGATGTCCGCAGCGGTGAATTCCATGATCGGCGCCCAATCGGATTCGACTAGCAGGGGCGCAGGAGGTTCAGAGTCCGGTAGGGAGTCCGGCGCCTCGGAGTCATGAGCTTTATGCGGGACAAGGTCAGTGTTCGGCTCCATCTCCGTGGAAGTTGTAGCTCCCGAGGCGGTGTCCAACCACCCGTCCTCGATCTGCGCAATCGGCTCCGGACTATAGGTCGGAGCGGATTCGTGTGCGGCCTCCAAGGCGCTGTCCGGCGGCAGAGTTAGGCCGTGCCCATCGTGACAGTGCGGCGCACTTAGGTGCGGCTCGGATCCGTCGAGGATCAAGTCCCCGCGGATATTGGCCGTGAAGTTTAGGCTTCCAAACCTGACCTGACGGCCAGGGGCGTAGCTTTCGATCTGCTCCAGATGGCCAAGCGAGTTGGCCCGCAGTGCGAAGCCGCCGAATACGAAGATCTGTCCGAGGAGAAAAGTCTCACCCAGGACCGCGTCGTTGTTGATTGAAGAGGCCATCAAGCCTATCGGTGACGACACAGAGGAACTCTCAATGAAAGCACCAATGTCAGTGTCAAAACCAGCGGATCTCGGGTAGGGGGTCCCGAACTGTGCGTCTAGGCGGATGGTAACAGGAGACAAGGGACACGATGTTTTACTCAGGTTCGGGCCCTCTTGATGGAGGTAAAACCCTACGTCCTGCTTGATTGATATTGATATTGTGGATGTTTACAAGAGTGGATCTACCACGAGATCAAGGAGGCTAAACCCTAAAAGCTAGCCTTTGGTATGATTGTAAGGGTTGATGTTGTTGTTGTCCTACGGACTAGAGCCATCCGGTTTATATAGACACCGGAGAGGGCTAGGGTTACATAGAGTCGGTTACAATGGTAGGATATCTACATATCCGTATCGCCAAGCTTGCCTTCCACGCCAAGGAAAGTCCCATCCGGACACGGGACGAAGTCTTCAATCTTGTATCTTCATAGTCTTGTAGTCCGGTCGATGATGATAGTCCGGCCGATGATAGTTCGGCCGATGATGGTAATCCGGCTATCCGGACACCCCCTAATCCAGGACTCCCTCAGCGGTGGTGGTCTAACTTCTTCATCATCAGGGCCGATGCCATTCTCAGCAATGCAATCATTTCATGGAGGTGTGAAGGCAAACAAAATCTAATACTTCTTGCTAACATTTTCATAGTTGTACCATTTCTTCGCCAAGTGGCGGCGAATCCTTTGCAGCCTATTGTTGTGTTCAGTTGCTGTTTCAACCCCAGGTGGAGTTTTGTGACCTTCTGGATCAAACATTTTAGCTGATGTGTTCTTCTCTCTACCATGACCACCCTTCTTAGGATTTCCATCAGAGAACATGGTTAGGGCGCCAGTGACCAATTCATCCTCGGGTTGACTGTGAGCTGAGAGAATTTCCTCACCTTCTTCTTCGGGTTTAGACTCAGGTTTCTTCTTCGGTGCTTTGGGAGGCTTCAAATATTTTCCTCCTCCAGTCAATCGCATTTGATTAGATCTTTGTGGATGCTGCGGCAATTCTCCTTCACAACCAGAATGCTCTTCAGAACTCTATGCCATGACCAACCTGTGAAAAGAATAGATACGAGGGAAAATGGGGTAGGGTCATAAACATGCACAAAGGTGTTTTTGAATGAAAAAGAGTGTTTTTGCAAGAAGCATAGAAATCCATAATTGACTTGGAAAAACATATACTCGATAGATTTTAAACAAGCCATATAAAGTATAGGGCTGTGAAAAGGCTATCTAATCTTTTGGATAAGCTTACATGCACCCTAGATCGAGGAGAACTAGCATGAGGAAGATCTACAAACCGCACCAGTTAAATCTTAGTGAAACCCAAAGATCTAACGCAGAGAGATATATCAATAAATATAGCCTTGGTATGAACTTCCCTAAGAATAGAGATGAGGACAGGAGCAGTTCAAGATCTAAGTGCCCTAACTTGGTGACTTGGATCAACTACGACAGTGCACAAGGGAAGATTAGCGCACCAGCGTGATTAGCTGCGATGAGACTTTACTGTATTTGCATGGCAAGGCACCTCATCGGAGTTGCTTCGAGCACAGGCTCGGGAGGAGGTCGATGAGGGTTTGAGGAACAAATGGGGAAGAAGACACCGGGAGGGATATTTATAGCTAGTGAGTAGAACCACCTCTCTAAAATCTACGGCCCATAAATGGGACGTTCCGCATTCGACGGACACGATCACGATCGTGGAGATCATGGGCACGTGGCAACCGTTTTCTGCAAAAAACTAGGAAACTGAGCGGGAGAACGAAAGGTTTGAAGAAGGGCAAGCGCCAAAAGTGGATAAATGTTCGAAGTCGATTTCTTTCACGACCAAGGACGTCGGACATAAATTTTCTTCAGATCAAATTGCATGCTTATGACGGACAACATAGATTGGATGAGAAATAATAGAGGGATAAAAGGGTCCAAAACAGAACACTTAGCCATAAGAGGAAACACAACACACGAAGCTATGAGTGAGTTGTTCACCAGACGAAACATAAACACGACGAAACTAAAAACAAACACATGAAGGAGAGAAAATAAACACGAGCACCAACAATCTTGTTCTCAGGGCTAAGAGTAAGCGAGTGGAATCCCTGAGAGAAAACCTGCAAGAAGGGTTAGTTCTTTTTCACAACCCACACTTGCGTGGACG
The DNA here is from genome assembly GCF_002162155.2 of Triticum dicoccoides. Taxonomy (NCBI): domain Eukaryota; kingdom Viridiplantae; phylum Streptophyta; class Magnoliopsida; order Poales; family Poaceae; genus Triticum; species Triticum dicoccoides. The sequence goes on along the minus strand of NC_041389.1, from coordinate 221,473,095 downwards.
GCGAGAATCTCATTCGCTTTTTCCGAGCAGGAACATTCCTTTGAGGAGGTCTGTAGTTCGCCTATGTACTGCAGAGTAATCATAAGAATATGCATTAAATTTATAACTAGAGACATGAGCATATTGATTCGATGAGGTACGCATGTACTCCTTCTGTCGAAGGATTGACCGATGCCCATTCGAGGAACTTCTAGTGCCAATCTGCGAATGATAATCATTTCCTGGAGGGGAATCACTCTGCATATTCAAGTTAGCAGTGACAGATAAATTTTCAATGATGCACTTCTTCACCTAGATTTGCTACTTGGGTGAACCAGACCTACAGTGAGTCCCAACATATTGAGCGAAAACCTTACCATTCTGTTGTTTGAAGAATTTGTTGCATGAGTCATCCGACTCGTTAGAAACAACAATAATGGGAGTATTATATCCCAACAGGATTGCAAGTTCGAGAATTTTGCTTTTAGCAAGAACCCAACTCATTCGAGGATATTGTTCGGAAGTCCAATAGGTTCCATCAGCGTTGAGTTTCCTTACAAAACCCAATCCTTCCTTTCGATGGTTTTTGTGCAGTATAGACTTCTTGAGCACATCACATATAGTTTGATGCCCTTTTAGACTCCTTAACATTCCTATCTCAAGCAAGTTCTTAGACATGCAATTTTCATCAGTAATAGCAAAAAATTCCTTGGAAGAGGGGTTAGAGTTACCATTCGTAATTTCTACAATATTCTTGATGATAGCATTAGAGGTTTCAGCATTTGAATCAGCATTGCTATGTCCTAGGCATTTTAAGCAAGGAGTCACAAAATCATTAGGAAGATGATTAGATTTCTCAGCAAAGGGAGAAGCTTTTTCTTTCGCAAGCATGTTATGAGATTCTTTAAGTGACTTGAGTTCTTGATACCTGTTAAGGAGTTCATCTAATAAACTCTTGTAGTCGACTGTAAGCGAATCATATCAGTTGGAAAGATCATCAATAGTTGAAGAAAAAGCATCATGCTCTTTGATCAACTTTTGATTCTTCTCCATCTCTCCCACCAATAATCCTTTGGTTTTCCTAAGATTATTCTGAAGCATTTCAAGCTCATTTTGTTGAGATTTTGCAATCTTAACTAGTTTAGCATAGGCAATGTATTCGGGGGAATATCCATTCATAGATTTTTGGTATTTTGCTGTTACCTGATCCTTAGATGGCTTTGCCATGAGACAGAATGCGATTGGTTCATCATCACTTGAAGCATCATCATCAGTGTCTGATTCGAGTGATTTCTCAGATTTTTCGTAGGCAACGAAGTCATTGCTCCTTCCTATCCTTCTGTGAAGCTCTTCATCATCTGATTCTGATTCGGACGTCTCATCTTCATATTCCATTTTCATTCAGCACATACTCTGTTCAGCTACGGTATTTTCTTCATGTTGGATTTGATGGTTGCTTTGGCTTGCACGTTAGTGACTGGTCTTGTTGAAGAGGATGAGGAAGATTCATTTTTCTACGAGGGCTTAGTATGACGACCCATTCGAGTGAATCCATTGCAGTGAAGGTATTTCCATCTGTTGCTAGGTTTTCCTTCCCGGTAAGTGCAGTCTGCTATGAGGTGACCAAATTGTTTTCACTTGAAGCACTTCCTTTCTTTCGGAGGTACGTTTCTTTAAGATTCAGGCAAGTCAAATTCTTCATCATTTGTGAGGCATAGATTTTTTCTTCTAAGATCACTTAGCCTTTCTGTGAGCATTTCAAGTTCCCTTGTGATAGTGTGTTGATTCTCGACATCTTCTTCTTGTGAGCTGCCATAGTGTGAAATAATTTCCCCTTCACTTTTCAAAGAAGTTTCTTGATCTCCATTTTCAAGTTCCATCTTTTCTTCGTGAATGGACGATAGCGTCATGACCTCGACGTAGTGAAGTTCTTCATAGTCTGGTCTTTGCTTGATTTCAGCTACGATGGGATCAAAGGTTGCATCAAGATCACACAGTTGCTTGTTGACCACATCTCTATCGGTTACTCCTCGTTGATGAAGTCTTTCGACAATATTTGTCAATGATCAGTGAGTTCCATAGCACTTTCCTTACGAAGACTGTTGAAACTAGCAAACATGACATGAAGCATTTGAGTGTGAGGATCGGTTCTAGATGAAATCTTCATGAGCATTTTTGATGGCATCCCAGAGTTGCTTTGCGGTGTCAAGCTTTTGGAACCGAATGAAAATGTCTTTTGAAAGACTGCTATAGATGATATCCTTCGCTTGAGCATTCAACCGCAGATTAGCTTTGTCATCGGAATTGAGAGCATCAACTCGCTAAATATTGTATCCATTTTCCACAATCTGCCACAGATCTGTGTTGATAGCTTGAAGTCTGATTCTCATTCTCTCTTTCCCGTAGAGATAGTCATTTCCATCGAAGATAGGAAACCTTTAAGAGTGCGAGGATCTACCTGCATACGACATACTCAAAACTCGAAGGTCGTTAGACCTTTAATACACAGGGAGTACCTTCTCTGATACCAATTGTTAGGATCGAGAGTATATCGACTAGAGGGGGGTGAATGGGAGATTAAAAAATTCTTGCGAATGTTTTGAATTTGATTCCAAACACAATAGCGGAATAAAGTTCGGTAAACAAGAACTAGAACAAGTACGTTATTGAGGAACGAGTGTATCAAGGTAGGAAGAAATAATATATCGAGCATAAGATAGCACATGTTTGACGATAATGATGGTAATGCAACATGCGAACAAATACAGAAGCATGAATAAAAACACGATATGAACTACGAGGGAAAACTCGAGACAGAACAAAGACAAGGAGAAATATATGTGACTGGGACAACTAAATTGAATGATGAGAATGCATCACAGTGAGTGAAGAACTATAACAGATGCGATTGACAAATATGATGGAAATGCATCAACCAATGATTGATCAGATAAACTATCATCACAGAGCACGAATGTAAACTGCTGAAGGTAATGCAATAAGTAGAATGAACCAGTGGTCCTCTATGGCAACTGATGGAATTGGTAGACCAGTTTGCCCTTCTGCCAAAGGACTACATCTAGTTGGAGGAGTTGTGACTTAACACAGAAGATAAACTCTCTTCGCCCTACTCTCCTTCAACTCGGAGTTGATTAGACTCCAGTTTATTTCACTCATGGTAGATACTTCTCGGCGATCTACAAACCTTTGACAGACCGTCTTCGCAGAGCCCAATTACTCTTGGTTGCTGAAGATCTTTCTCGGTGAAGACAATAACTCTTCAACACTCGAGCCGACACCTATTCATCTAGAGAGTGCGCACCTCTCAACAGTAATAGGTACAAGAACTCTAACTCAGAACTATTGTGATGCTCTACCACTGTCTAAGTTTGGGCTCTTGATTTTTCTCTCGGTGGATCTTAAACTTAAATCACTCGGAGAGGGGTTGCTCAATCAATATTCATGGAATCTTAAGCGGAGAAGCCAATGGGCAACATTGGAGCGGGGTGGCTATTTATATCCGCAGCCTTCCCTGAAGGGAAAAGACCAAATTTGACATGTGGAGCAGCTAATGGCCGAACCACACGAGTTCAACGGTCGGAAATTGAGAACAACGACAACATTCCTTGCAGAGCAAGTAATGCTAACTCCTCAATTCGCAATATATCTTCTGTAGCATGAAGAACAACGTCTACTACTGGTAGTTAATCATTCGAAGCATAAAGAGATTTCTGTTGGTCTCGTATAGGTTTTGGGCTGAGCATCACAGTGGATCTAAGCATCGAGAACCTATACCCCTCTTAATAGTACGGAGATCCTATGACTCAAATAAATGAAAGAGAAAAATGAAATGAATACTACATCTTCACTTGCTCTTCGACATCCATTCGCTGCAGCTAATTTCTTCGGACAAAATCTCTGAACCAATTGCTTCACATCAAGAATAAATTTTTGAGTGTTAACTCCTTCACATCAATCTTCTCACCTATATGTGTTCAACATATGTAGCTCATTCTTCTCTACAACACATATGTTCTTCAGTGAAGTTCCTCGAACTTGACACCGGAGACATCATTCTCTTCGGTTCTGCATGGAATATTTCTCTCTGTATGCACTAGCAAAACAAATCAGTCGATGGCTATTTCTGTCAACAATCTCCAAATCATAGGAGGGCAAATATTGCACCAACACTTATGCTAAGTATATGAAAGATATTGTCACAAATAAAAGAAAAATACTGGAAGCTGAAATTTCCACCATGCTTGCAAATTATAAATTGAAAGGTGGAATATCAAAGAAGCTAGGAGACCCGGGAATACCAACTATACCATGCTCCATGAGGGAGTCCTGGACTAGGGGGTGTCCGGATAGCCGAACTATCATCATCGGCCGGACTCCAAGACTATGAAGATACAAGATTGAAGACTTCGTCCCGTGTCCGGATGGGACTTTCCTTGGCGTGGAAGGCAAGCTTGGCGATACGGATATGTAGATCTCCTACCATTGTAACCGACTCTGTGTAACCCTAGCCCTCTCTGGAGTCTATATAAACCGGAGGGTTTTAGTCCATAGAACAGAACAACAATCATACCATAGGCTAGCTTCTAGGGTTTAGCCTCCTTGGTCTCGTGGTAGATCCACTCTTGTACTACCCATATCATCAATATCAATCAAGCAGGAGTAGGGTTTTACCTCCATCGAGAGGGCCCGAACCTGGGTAAAAACATCGTGTCCCTTGTCTCCTGTTACCATCCGCCTAGACGCACAGTTCGGGACCCCCTACCCGAGATCCGCCGGTTTTGACACCGACATTTGTGCTTTCATTGAGAGTTCCTCTATGTCGTCACCGATAGGCTCGATGGCTTCTTCGATCATCAACAACAACGACGCAGTCCAGGGTGAGACTTTTCTCCCCGAACAGATCTTCGTATTCGGCGGCTTTGCACTGCGGGCCAATTCGCTTGGCCATCTGGAGCAGATCGAAAGCTACGCCCCTGGCCGTCAGGTCTGATTTGGAAGTCTGAACTTCACGGCTGACATCCGCGGAGACTTGATCTTCGATGGATTGGAGCCACAGCCGAGCACGCCGCACTGTCACGGTGGGCAGGATTTAGCTCTGCTGCCGGACAGTGCCCTGGAGGCCGCACACGAGTCCGCTCCGACCCTCGATTCGGAGCCGGCTGCGCTATCGAGGACGGGTGGCTAGACACCGCCTCGGGGGCTGCAACCTCTACGGCGATGGAGCCGAATACTGACCTTGTCCCTTGTGAAGCTCGTGACTCCGAGGTGCCGGACTCTTCGCCGAACTCCGAACCTCCCGCTTCCCCTCCAATCGAATCCGATTGGGCGCCGATCATGGAGTTCACCGCCGCGGACATCTTTCAGCACTCACCTTTTGGCGACATCCTGAATTCCCTAAAGTATCTCTCGTTACCAGGAGAGCCCTGGCCGGATCACGGTCAGGACGGTTGGGATGTGGACGACGAAGAAATTTAAAAAACCCACCCACCACCCACTTCGTAGCCACTGTCGACAACCTAACCGACATGCTAGACTTCGACTCCGAAGACATCGACGGTATGGACGACGATGCCGGAGACGACCAAGAACCAGCGCCTACTGGGCACTAGAAAGTCACCTCAACCCACGACGTATACATGGTGGATACACCAAAAGGAAGCGATAACGAGGAACAACGGGATGCAGCGAAGGATAATTCTCCCGAAAAACAACCAAAACGGCGACGCAAGCGCCGCCCGAAGTCCCGACTCGATAACAACAGCACCCATACTGACCCAGCCGTAGAGCAAGGTGAACCAGTGGACGACGAACATGCCACAAAGCAACCATCCGAACAGGATGTATTGGACGAGCAACCCATCCCCGACGAAAACAACAGTCCAGACGATCTCTCGCCGGACACATCACCGGAGCATAAGAACCTTCACAAAAGGCTCGTCACCACTGCAAGAAGTTTGAAGAAGCAGAAGCGGAAGCTCAAAACAGCGGAAGACGTACTCAGAATGAGACGGAGAAAAGTACTCAAGACCGCAGATAAATACGGCGATAGTCACCAAGCAAAGAGCTACCCGAAGCGCAAGCTGTTGCCCGAATTTGACGAGGAGGCCGTAGAGCCCCCACAGTCAAAAAACAAAGAGGCCGCCTGGCCGGATAGATGACCAGATGACAGGCTAAGAGCGGCAAGCGGCGCCGCACACAAGCCGGCACACGATCCACATAAGGATCCTCGCAAAAAGGATGGCCCGGTCAGGTCCATCTATGGGCCAAAAAAGAAGGCTCCAGGAAGCAACACAACACGTCAAGTATTCGAAGATAACGGCACACCTAAGTACAGGGGCACCGCACACCCACTATGTTTCACCGATGAGGTACTAGATCATGAATTTCCAGCGGGATTCAAACCCGTAAACATAGAGGCATACGACCGAACAACAGACCACGAAGTCTGGATTGAGGATTATATCCTACACATACATATGGCTAGAGGAGACGATCTCCACGCCATAAAACACCTACCCCTCAAGCTCAAAGGGCCAGCCCGGCATTGGCTCAAAAGCCTCCCAGAAAATACCATCGGAAGTTGGGAAGAGCTCGAGGATGCGTTTCGAGCAAACTTTCAGGGAACTTATGTCCGCCCTCCGGATGCAGACGATTTAAGTCACATAACTCAACAGCCCGGAGAGTCAGCACGCAAATTCTGGAACAGGTTCCTCACCAAAAAAAACCAAATAGTCGACTGTCCGGACGCCGAGGCCTTAGCAGCATTTAAACATAACGTCCGAGACGAATGGCTCGCCAGACACCTTGGCCAGGAAAAGCCAAGGACAATGGCCGCACTAACGAGCCTCATGACCCACTTCTGCGCAGGAGAAGATAGCTGGCTGGCAAGATGCAGCACCAGCGACCCAAGTACATCCAAGGTCAGGGATGGAAATGGGAAGCCACGACGCAGAAAAGACCAGCGCCGGACTAAGCAAAATGGCCCAAAGAACACGACGGTCAACGCCGGGTTCAAAAGCTCTCGGCCGAACAACAAAACACTGCCTCTTAAGGACAACAATGACGAGCTATCCAACCTAAACAAAATCTTGGATAGGATATGTCAAATTCATAGTACCCCCGGGAAGCCTGCAAACCATACCCACAGAGATTGTTGGGTCTTCAAGCAGTCCAGCAGACTTAACGCCGAACACAAGGGGCTCGACACACCAAGCGAGGACGATGACGAACCCCACAAGCAGAGCGCAGGAAAACAAAAGAACTTCCCACAAGAAGTCAAAACAGTGAATTCACTTCAAGTGATAACAAGGAAAAATAGGGCGGCATCTACCAAAGCACGTGCCGCACGGTCCACCCCAGAGGAATCCCGAGATTGGATGTCAAAACCAATTACTTTCGACCATCTGGATTACTCCAGAAGTATTCGAAACGCAGGATGGACTGCTTTGATATTGGATCCTATAATCGATGGACTGCAATTTACACAAGTCCTAATGGACGACGGGAGTGATATAAACCTGCTATAGCAGGACACCATCCGCAGAATGGGGATAGGCCATACCAAAATTCGCCATAGCGGCACTTCCTTTAAAGGAGCGACGCTAGGACCTTATGCCAATAGTACAGACTCCTTACTACTAGAAGTTGTGTTCGGTTCATCCGACAACTTCCGTCGCCAAAAGCTAATCTTCCATATCGCCCCATTTAAAAGTAGCCATCAAGCACTATTGGGACGCGAAGCTTTCGCCCGCTTTAATGCAATACCGCATTACGCGTCTCTTACACTTAAATGCCCGGTCCACGCGACATCATCTCATTAAAGGGTAACTTAGAGTGTTCCTCGACCATGGAAAAACGTGAGACTGCCTTGACAGCCACAAACTAATCCAGCCTGGCTAATCGAAGCCCCTAAAACAGGTCATTTAGACCCCGGACACGGCTAGGCGAGTCCGGCATAAACAAACAAGGGGCTTCCCAGCCGCATACCCCTTTACAAGGGGCTGCACGAACAAAGAATGAGAGCCAATAAAGCTCAATTTTATTCATTTTTTAAAATCATACTCTTTTTTACATGCATTTTTCGCACGATCTTTTTTTTTCAAACTAAGTTCTTCTCTTTTATAGATGAACAACATGCTACACCCGTCCAGGATACAGCACAACGGAGACACAGGCGCAGACGTGCAGCAGGGACCCGTTACAAGGATTCTTTTCAGATTAAGACCCTGCGTAAACCTTTTTTACTGTCTCTTATTGCTATACATCCCCTGGTTTCTTATCATAACCAAGGAGGAGGCTGACGTTTTGGCATCGGCCGCGTCAGAAGATTTCGCGCGTACCTGGACACTAGGGGCTTAGGGCATCGTTCGGCCCGTTTTTCATAAAGACCGAATACCTTAGGGAGTGTTCGGCGTCTCGAGTTAGGCCTTATATGCATCAGCTCTGAATCATGTCTTTGGTCAAATGTTGGGTTTGCCCGGCTCCTGTGTTTTGCTGCCTTACGTTCCGTATTATCGGCTAACGCGGCACCAGGAGAACTACTGCGATTGTGCCGCGGTTCGGCCAGGCGAGCACCTCAGTAGAGAAAGCTGAAAACTGACTGTCATGATATAGCGAGAGACTGGTCAACCACTCGATCGACTACCGGAATGTCTAGAATTCCTCCGCTTTGACGAAGGACCGTTTCCCGGTCAGGCACATACGCGCCCCGAATTCAGAGAGCGCGGTGCCCCTAGGGGCTATATCGTAGCTCCACCTTCGAACTCCTATGGCTAAGTGAAAGTGATAAAGCATTATAGTCCGGTTGCCTCGGTTGCTATGCTACCACCTCCTTAACAGGACCAAGACGTTGGATTAAGTGTGAAAATGCGCTTTTTTGCAAACACCCCCGCACCATGTGCGTGGGGGCTGAAGCTGAAGACTGCCATCTTTCAGGTTATATATACATATACATTAACGGCCGCACAGGAGGAATTTCAATACTTGAACGCACAAGTATAAAAAGCCCTTATATTATAAATATGGTTTTACAAATCATACATGTCATTTGAACATAACATTTTTCAAGCATTGCGACTCTACTAAACGAGCGCCCCGCAGGACTTCCTCAAAATAGTGCTTGGCGGGTAATCAGCTTCTATCTGAATCCCGGGATGCAACGTCGGTGGCATCCATCTCTGCCCAGTATGTTTTGACACGGGCGAGAGCCATCTGCGCACCCTCTATGCATGCCGACCGCTTCATCGCCTTGATATGCGGCACCGCATCAAGGAATTGCTGCACTAAACCAAAATAACTCTTTGGCTTGGGCCTTTCCGGCCACAGATGTGCCACGACGTCCTTCATGGCAAGTCCGGACAGCCTATTCAGCTCAGCCCACTCAGCCAACCGATCGGTTAACGGAAGGGGACGCTCCGGACTATGGAATTGAGACCAAAAAAGCTCTTCCATCTCGTGATCCTTTTGGCTTCGGAAGTGCACGACTGCGTCCGCCGCACTTGCCGCCAAATCCAGATAAGGATCCCCCGCACCTCACAGCTAGCCCAACTGAGCATACTTCTGATCCATGAACTTCCTGCGCAGCAGAAAGGGCTTTCCAGCCGCAATGTCTCCGGCCTGACGCAGCTCCTCCTTTATAGCCCTCATTGCAGAACGGGCATCCTTGGCTTCGGCGGTGGCCTTCTTCAGGTCCTCTTGCCCCGCACGGCGTTCTCTTTCAAGACCTCATAGCGGTCGGTAGCATCCTTCAGCTTCACGGCCATTCCGGCCATCTCCTCCCTGCTTCGGCAGGGAGCAGCCTTTTCGGCTTTTAGCTCTTCGGCTGCCTTCGAGGCAGCCGCATCACTCCTTCTGGCTTGCTCCTTGGCTCGAGCAAGCTCTGCCCGAAGGCCCTCCATAGCAGCAGCGCCATCTGCATCAAGCATACATGTTGTAAGGCGTAAGCATCAGCTCCCTTACCAGGTGACCGCAGAGAAACCACCCACCTTGTGACTCGTCAAGTCGCTTATGGACAAGCGCGATGTCCGCATCCGCAACGTCCAGTTGCCACTTCAGTTCGGCAACTCTATTAGTCCGGCTGGCCACCGAATGCTCCGCCCCCTGAATAGGAAAGGCGACATCTTAACACTGAGATTATGATCCTCGGCACGCCGTCGCTTCTGACAACGTACCGACTCTCAGGGGCTACTATCTATACAGGGCGCACTCTATGTGCAAAACTGTCAAAAAGGTATGTCATTTTTACGTACCTCAAACCCTGTTAGTAAACTTCTGATGGCCTCACGCAACCCACTCTCAGCGGATGAAATCCTTTCAATCACCATTGAGGGAGTCCTGGATTAGGGGGTGTCCGGATAGCCAGACTACCGTCATCGGCCGGATTATCATCGGCCGGACTATCATCATTGACCGGACTCCAAGACTATGAAGATACAAGATTGAAGACTTCGTCCCGTGTCTGGATGGGACTTTCCTTGGCGTGGAAGGCAAGCTTGGCGATACGGATATGTAGATCTCCTACAATTGTAACCGACTCTATGTAACCCTAGCCCTCTCCGGTGTCTATATAAACCGGATGGCTCTAGTCCGTAGGACAACCAACAACATCAACCCTTACAATCATACCATAGGCTAGCTTTTAGGATTTAGCCTCCTTGATCTCGTGGTAGATCCACTCTTGTAAACATCCACAATATCAATATCAATCAAGCAGGACGTAGGGTTTTACCTCCATCAAGAGGGCCCGAACCTGGGTAAAACATCGTGTCCCTTGTCTCCTGTTACCATCCGCCTAGACGCACAGTTCGGGACCCCCTACCCGAGATCCGCCGGTTTTGACACCGACATTGGTGCTTTCATTGAGAGTTCCTCTGTGTCGTCACCGATAGGCTTCATGGCCTCTTCAATCAACAACGACGCAGTCCTGGGTGAGACTTTTCTCCCCGACAGATCTTCGTATTCAGCGGCTTCGCACTGCGGGCCAACTCGCTTGGCCATCTGGAGCAGATCGAAAGCTACGCCCCTGGCCGTCAGGTCAGGTTTGGAAGTCTAAACTTCACGGCCGATATCCGCGGGGACTTGATCCTCGACGGATTCGAGCCGCATCCGAGTGCGCCGCACTGTCACGATGGGCACGACCTAACCCTGCCGTCGGACAGCGCCTTGGAGGCCGCACACGAATCTGCTCCAACCTATAGTCCGGAGCCGAGCACACAGATCGAGGACGGGTGGCTGGACACCGCCTCGGTAGCTGCAACTTCTACGGCAATGGAGCCGAACACTGACCTTATCCCGCATAAAGCTCATGACTCCGAGGTGCCGGACTCCCTGCCGGACTCCGAACCTCCTGCGCCCCTGCCAGTCGAATCCGATTGGGCGCCGATCACGGAGTTCACCGCAGCGGACATCTTTCAGCACTCACCCTTCGGCGACATGTTAAATTCGCTGAAGCATCTCTCGCTATTCGGAGAGCCCTGGCCGGACTACGGCCAGGATGGTTGGGACGCGGACGACGAAGAAATTCAGAACCCACCCACCACCCACTTCATAGCCACCGTCGACGATCTAACCGACGTACTCGACTACGACTCCGAAGACATCGACGGTATGGACGACGATGCCGGAGACTATCAAGAACCAGCGCCTAGAGGACACTGGAAGACCACCTCGTCATATGACATATACATGGTGGACACCCCCATAGATGGGGACGACGAAGAAGCAGCGGAGGCAGATTCCTTAAAGAAACAGCCCAAGCACCGACGTCAGCGGTGCCGCTCTAAATCCCGCCATAGCAAGAATGGAGATTCCGGCACAGGAGATAATAACACCCCTGAAAGTGCCGAAGATAACCCCCTCCAGCAAGATTCAGCGCAGGAGGAAGCAGAACCAAGCCCTCACGAGAGGGCGGCAGACGAAGAGGTCGAGGACGATAATTACATACCTCCCTCCGGAGACGAGGCAAGCCTCGACGACGACGAATTCGTCGTGCCTGAGGATCCCGTCGAACAAGAGCGTTTTAGACGCAGGCTGATGGCCACAGCAAATAGTCTAAAGAAAAAGCAGCAACAGCTTCAAGCTGATCAAGACCTGTTGGCCAACAGATGGACCGAGGTCCTCGCGGCCGAAGAGTATGAACTCGAACGCCCCTCCAAAAGCTACCCAAAACGCAAGCTGCTCCCCCGACTAGAGGAGGAAGCATACAAACCGGCATCACCAGCGCACAATACGGCAGACCGACCACCTCGTGGCCGCGACAGAGAGGCATGTAAGCCCTCCACCAAAACCGTACCCCGGCACCGCTCAAAAAGCGCGAAGCCACGGGGGAACGCGCCGGACTTGCGGGACATATTGGAGGACAAGGCAAGACAATCCAGATCTATCTATGGATCACGTGGGCGCCCCAAGACCCACGACGAATACCGTCGCGCCGGATACAACTACTCCGGCCGGGCCGAACACAGCAGAGAACGCTCTCTTGAGCTACGTCGCGATATTGCTCAATACAGAGGCGCCGCACACCCACTATGCTTCACTGACAAAGTAATGGATCATCAGATCCCTGAAGGGTTTAAACCCGTTAACATCGAATCCTACGATGGCACAACAGACCCCACGGTTTGGATTGAGGATTATCTCCTCCATATACATATGGCCCGCGGCGACGATCTTCACGCCATCAAATATCTCCCGCTCAAGCTTAAAGGACCAGCTCGGCATTGGCTTAATAGCCTGCCCGCAGAGTCAATTGGATGCTGGGAAGACCTGGAAGCCGCATTCCTCGACAACTTCCAGGGCACGTATGTGCGACCATCGGCCGCAGATGACCTAAGCCACATAATCCAGCAGCCAGACGAATCGGCCAGGCAATTCTGGACACGGTTCTTAACAAAGAAAAATCAAATCATCGACTGTCCGGATGCAGAGGCCCTCGCAGCCTTCAAACATAACATCTGTGACGAGTGGCTGGCCCGGCACCTAGGATAGGAAAATCCAAAATCCATGGCAGCCCTCACATCACTCATGACCCGCTTCTGTGCGGGAGAGGATAGCTGGCTAGCTCGCAGCAACAACCTCAGCAAAAATGCTGGCAGTCCGGATACCAAGGACCGCAATGGCAGGTCGCGTTGAAACAAAAATAAATGCCGCATTAACAGCGACAGTAATGAGGATACGGCAGTCAACGCCGAATTCCGAGGCTCCAAACCCGGTCAACGGAAGAAGCCATTTAAAAGAACTACTCCGGGCCCGTCCAATCTGGACCGAATACTCGACCGCTCTTGTCAAATACATGGAACCATCGAAAGGACAGCTGACCACACCAACAGAGATTGTTGGGTATTCAAGCAGGCAGGCAAATTAATTGCCGAAAACAATGACAAGGGGCTACATAGCGATGACGAGGAAGAGACCCGGCCGCCGAACAACAGAGGACAGAAGGGATTCCCCCCTCAAGTTCGGACGGTAAATATGATATACGCAACGCATATACCCAAGAGGGAGCGAAAGCGTGCACTAAGGGACATATACGCGATGGAGCCAGTCGCCCCAAAATTCAACCCATGGTCTTCTTGCCCGATCACTTTCGATCAAAGAGACCATCCGACCAGTATCCGCCATGGCGGATTCGCCGCATTGGTTTTAGACCCAATCGTTGATGGTTTTCACCTCACGAGAGTCCCGATGGACGGCGGCAGTAGCCTAAACCTGCTTTATCAGGATACAGTGCGCAAGATGGGCATAGACCCTTCAAGGATTAAACCTACAAAGACGACCTTCAAAGGCGTCATACCAGGAGTTGAGGCCAATTGTACAGGCTCAGTCACACTGGAAGTGGTCTTCGGATCCCCGGATAATTTCTGAATTGAGGAGTTAATCTTCGATATAGTCCCGTTCCGCAGTGGCTATCACGCTCTGCTCGGACGAACCGCGTTCGCAAAATTCAACGCGGTGCCGCATTATGCATACCTTAAGCTCAAGATGCCAGGCCCTCATGGAGTCATCACGGTCAATGGAAACACGGAACGCTCCCTCCGAACGGAGGAACATACAGCGGCTCTCGCGGCAGAAGTACAGAGCAGCCTTTTAAGGCAATTCTCGAGTCCGGCTGTTAAACGACCGGACACAGCCAAACGCGGCCGGAGCAACATCAACCAAGACCACCTGGCACGTTCCGAGCACGCATAGCAGTGCGGCCCCAACCCCAGCCCTCGCACAATTGCAAGACAAACTCTCCGCGTACATAATTACGCCCTGGAGATACCATGGGTCTAGGGGACGGGGCACGACCACAAAAAACCCAGAGTGCGGTTCGACCACACCAGGGGCTCTCAAGTGTGTCGCTCTTTTCTTTTATTTTTCTCTTTTTTTATACAGGACTCTGTCCGGCGGCGAACCTGCCGATCTCATGATGCAACAGCCAGGGAGGGACAAAGGCCGCGACGAACACTCAGGTGGTCTCCATTACGAGCATTAAATTTGTTAAATACACCATTCCGCGGCCTACCCCTGGAGGGAGACGCCTTTAATTCGTCCAATCCCTTGCTTTCCGCACTATTTGTATCATTTCGCACTCATAGCAGACCTTCTTGAATAAAATGCAGCACTTTTCGCCCATAATTGCATTACTTTCTATATATATGTTCATTTACGACATGTTGCATCCGTATATTTTGGTATGGCCGAATACACTAGGGGTTTATGTTCCCCGCATTATGGTGTGATAAGTCCGAACACTTTCACAAGTGCGGCACCCCGAACTTATAGCATTATATGAATCGGCTCCGAATCATGTCTTGGGTCAATAGTTGGGTTTGCCCGGCTCCCATGTTTGGCACCTTACGTTTCCATTCTATCGGCTAAGGTAGCACTGGGAGAACCACTGCGATTGCGCCCCGGGTGAGCCGGGTTAACGCCTTAGTGGAGAAAGCTAAAACTGACTGTCATGATAAGGCGAGAGACTGGTCGCTGTTCGAGAGGTTTTTTCGGGTCCCTAAAGACCTACGCCGCTTCGAGCGAAGTTCCGGATAATGTCCGACGAAGGCATGGATAGCGCCCCGGATTCGGTCTTCCGAATACTAGGGGCTTCACCGAAATTTAAAATTATAGAATTCTATGGCTAAGTGCGAGTGTTCAAGCATTATAAGTCCGGTTACCTTGTTCGTTGTGTTGAGCGCCTCCCTAGATGGACCCAACAATGGGAACAAGAGTGCTCAAGTTTATCCCGAACACCCCAGCACTCGCAGCATGGGGGCTGAAGCCGACGACTTGCCATCTCTCAGATTTAACAAATGGCCGCACAGAAGGTAATATTTTAAATTCAACAAGCGTTGCTTAGCGCATATGAACAAAGTTTTCAGCGCACAGGATACTACATAGCGAGTTTACTCAATAATTACATCTCGGGGGCACTCATCCGCAATCTTGCGGGCACCCTTCAGGACAGTCTTATAGTACATTTCGGGCGTACGATATTCCTTGCCCGTTGGTGGCGCGTCAGTGATTAGCTTCTCTGCATCCAACTTGCCCCAATGCACCTTTGCGCAGCCAAGGGCTCGACGAGCACCTTCAATACAGGTGGAGCGCTTGATGACCTCCACCCAGGGGCACGCATCCACTAGCCGCCGCACGAGGCCGAAGTAGCTTCCAGGCATGGCCTCTCCAGGCCACATCTGGACTATGAGGCCCTTCATGGCCTCCTCAGCTACCTTGTGGAGTTCGACCAGTTGCTTCAGCTGGTCGCTAGGGGGCACCGGATGGCCGGCCAAAGCATACTGAGACCAGAAGACCTTCTCCGCTGAGCTTCCCTCCTCACCACGGTAGAATGTGGCGTCATCGGATGCACTGCGAGGCAAATCTGCAAACGCCCCTGGAGAGCTCCGAATCCAGGTAAGTGTCAGGTAGTTTACATTAACATGCTTGCTTTGCATGAAAAATGCCATACCCGCCGCTATTTTCTTCACATCTTCCACCTCCTGAAGGTCCTTATGGGCTTCGGCCTTGGCGGCTTTGGCACTTTCGAGAGCCAAGGCAAGCTCGGACTCTCGAGTCTTTGAGTCACGCTCCAAACTCTCATGCTTTTCCATGAGAGCCTGGAGCTCTTGCCGAACCGCCGCCACCTGCGCCTCCTGCTTTTCTCGCTCTGTCCGTTCCGCGGCCGCACTGTGTTCGGCCGCGGACACGGCTTCCTTCAGGGTTGCCACCTCGTTCGTGGCCCCTGCAGTACCCATGTTATCTTTGTTATTCTTTTATTGCAACCTAAATCCTTTTCTGTAAGGTACAAGTTCAAAGTGGTGTTACTCACCTTCTTTGTCCTGGAGCTGCTTCTTGGCATGGCCGAGCTCTTGCTCGGACCGCTCGAGCTCCTGCTTCAAAGCACCGACCTCCGCAGTCAGTGCGGCAGAGGTCAGCAGCGCAGCCTGCAACCCATATTGACATAACTTTTTAGCAACCCTGCGTATATCTTTTTAGATCCTCAGTCCGGCTTTTCTTTCCGAACACCGAACCAAGCATCAGGGGCTACTGTCTATGCGGTATTACATTACATAATTTTAACTTCTTACCTCAAAGCCTGTTAGAAGGTTACTGCAGGCTTCGATCAGCCCGCTCTTGGCGAGCTGTACCTTCTGAATCACCGCACTCATGATAGTGCGGTGTTCTTCCTTGATGGAAGCGCCTTGGAGCGCCTCCAACAAGCTGTCCGGCGCCTTCGGTTGGACGGAAGCCGCCGGCGTCACGGTCTTGCCCTTCTTGCGAAGGGGCCGCCGGCCGGACTCCGGAACCACTGCGGGTTCCGATGTGGAGTCCGGCGCAAAGTCCGGGAGGCCGCCTTGTGGCACCTCCGGAGCCTCCCCCTGATGGGTCCCTTCTTGGGATCCCACCTCGGCGTCCTCAGTGGCGCGAGGGGTAGAGGCCGTCGGGATGGAATCCACATCCGACGGAGCCAACGACCCACTCGATGAAGCGGGGAGATCATCATCGGCCGGACTACACGCAATATGCGGCATTAGAAGGACACTATGTGACATAAAAAGAAACTATAAATCATTCAGGAATCCGGATACTTACGATCTCGCCGGAGGCCTGGCCCTTGAAGGCCATTCTTCCTCGCCAACGTTGATGTTGGCGGAGCTGTCCGGGGGAATAGTCCTTCCCCTCTTGGACCCTTCAGCCTCCCCTGTTGGGGAAGCCTTCCTCTTCCTCTCTCCCTCCTCTGGGAGAGAGTCCTCTTTCTCCTCCTCGTTTTCGGGGGAGGAGTCCTCCTCGGAGTCGTCGGACACCTGAAAACGGGAACTCTTTCGAGTACCCGTGGCCTCCTTCTTGGCCTTCTTCTCCGGCACCACGTGCGGTGCCGGAACCAGCAGCCCTGCTAGACGGGCGTCTACTGGGATTTCTGGCATAGGAGCCGGGCAGATGATCTGCTCCGCCTTACTCATCCAGTCCTGTTAAAGGAAAGGGGGAAATTAAAACCCGCATAGAGTCAAACTATGGAAAGCAAGTGTCCCGGAGAGGGGTAGAATCACTTACCTCGTCAGCTTGGCGCTGCGAGCGAAATCCGCGATCTTCAGTCGCGGATGCGGGGGCTTCGGCGCCCTTAAACAGCACCCTCCAGGCGCCTTCGTACGTCGTGTCGAAGAGCCCGCTCAATGCCTGGTGCTGTTCCGGATCGAACTCCCACAGATTGAATGCCCGCTCTTGGCATGGGAGAATCCGGCGGACGAGCATGACTTGGACCACGTTAACCAGCCTGAGCTTCTTCACCAGCTTCTGGATACAGGCTTGGAGTCCCGTCACCTCCTCCGAACTACCCCACAGCAAGCCCTTCTTTTTCCAGGAGGTGAGCTGCATGGGGATACCAGATCTGAACTCGGGGGCCGCCGCCCATGAAGGGTCGCGCGGCTCGGTGATATAGAACCACCCCGATTGCCACCCCTTGACGGATTCCACAAAGGCCCCTTCAAACCAAAGGACGTTGGGCATCTTGCCCAACATGGTGCCTCCGCACTCCGCTTGAGTGCCCTTCACTACCTTCGGCTTGACATTGAAGGTCTTGAGCCACAAGCCGAAGTGGGGCCGGATGCAGAGGAAGGCCTCGCACACGATGATAAACGCCGAGATGTTGAGGATGAAGTTCGGCGCCAGATCATGGAAATCCAGGCCATAGTAGAACATGAGCCCCCGGACAAAGGGGTGAAGTGGAAAGCCCAGTCCGCGGAGGAAATGGGGAAGAAAAACGACCCTCTCATGGGGCCTGGGGTGGGGATGAGCTACCCCTCGTCGGGCAGCCGGTGCGCGATGTCGCCGAATAGATAGCCGGCGCCGCGCAGTCTTTCGATGTGCTCCTCCGTAACGGAGGAGGTCATCCACTTGCCTCCCGCTTTGGACATGGTCGGAGAAGGTCGAGACGAGATGCGCGAACTTGGGCGCTGGAGCTCGAGTGCGCGGAGATGGATAAGCAAAGGAGGAAGAAGGCGTAGGTGAAAAGGTGAATCCTTATCCCTTATATGTAGGCGGACGAAGACTATGTGTCCCCACCTGCCTGGTAAAACTCGCTTATCTCCCAAGCGTCACCATCAAGGGCGCGGTTGGGTTACCCATGTCCGTATTGATGAGAATCCTGGATTAAGGGGGGACATGATCTCTGCTTCGACAAGACGTGCCAAGGAAACCGCTTCGCTAAATGCGCTGAGGTGGTAAAATAAAAAATGATTCAAGTAATGGCTTGATAGTGGTGTTACGTCACGCCGCAAAAAACGTCAGCAGATTGAACTTGTGTACATATATCATTCTCTTTACGGTGGAATGTGGAATTTATTTTGCAGAGCCGGACACTATCCTGGTGTTCACAATCTTCTATGGATTATTCGGAGGAGGAACCCGCCTTGCAATGCCGAACAATATGCGCGCCGGACTCATCGTCATTGAAGCCTGGTTCAGGGGCTACTGAGGGAGTCCTGGATTAGGGGTGTCCGGATAGCCGGACTACCGTCATCGGCCGGATTATCATCGGCCGGACTATCATCATCGACCGGACTCCAAGACTATGAAGATACAAGATTGAAGACTTTGTCCCGTGTCCAGATGGGACTTTCCTTGGCGTGGAAGGCAAGCTTGGCGATACGGATATGTAGATCTCCTACAATTGTAACCGACTCTATGTAACCCTAGCCCTCTCCGGTGTCTATATAAACCGTATGGCTCTAGTCCGTAGGAGAACCAACAACATCAACCCTTACAATCATACCATAGGCTAGATTTTAGGGTTTAGCCTCCTTCATCTCGTGGTAGATCCACTCTTGTAAACATCCACAATATCAATATCAATCAAGCAGGACGTAGGGTTTTACCTCCATCAAGAGGGCCCGAACCTAGGTAAAACATCGTGTCCCTTGTCTCCTGTTACCATCTGCCTAGACGCACAGTTCGGGACCCCCTACCCGAGATCCGCCGGTTTTGACACCGACAACCATACTCATTAAAGTACGGTGATCTTCTGAGATAGACACCCTCTCGAGCAGATCCTTCAGCTCCCCCGGCCGTACACCAGTTGGTGCCGAACTCTCCGGCCCCGCCGGACTTGGGGAGACCCTCCGCAATGACACCTCAGGGTCGTCCGCCCTGCCTGACGGAGCGGCAGATGGAGGCGTTTCGCTCTCCATCATCTCATCCCCCGAAGATGAGCTCTGCTGAGAAGGGCTGAGATCCGAACTACAAGGTAAGAACTCGGGTTATCCTCAGAAATAAAAACAGGGATGTCCCTTATTACAAAGCTCCCTTTTCTACTTACGGCTCGCTGGAGGGCTGATTCCCTTGGGGAAATAGTGCGGCCGGGGCTTCTGCTGGCGCAGGACCCTCCGATGAAGATTTCTTCCCCCGCTTTGAGGCCTTGGCCTCCGGATCTTCGGAAGCGGTCCTCTTGTCCCCCTGGAGGGAGGGGTTCTCGGTCCCCCCTTCTTTGAGAGCCTCCTTAGAAGAGGCACTAATTTTCCTGTTTTCCCCTTCGCCCTCATCTGAAGGCGCAACCTCCTGCATCTTGACTAACACCGGATCCGGCATGGTCTCCGGGAGGGGGGCCGGACACCGTATCAATTTTTCTTGGACTATCCACACCTGTTCAGGGGATAGCTGATTAAAAAGGCAAATCCATGATAAATAAACGGACAGAATGTCCAGACATAGGACTACTTACTTGAGTATCCGGGCGATTGCAGCTTAGGCCGGCGTCCTCGGTCAAGTCCGGACACATCTCTTGTGATCCGAAGAACAGTTTGTACATCTCCACGGGTGTCGTACCCATGAAGTGTTGGAGAGCTCGTGGTCCCTCCGGATTGAATTCCCACGGGCGGAGGGGGCGACATTTGCAGGGCAGAAGACGCCGAATCAGCATAACCTGCGTCACTACGACCAGATTGATCTCCCTCTCTTGGAGGTCTCGAATCCGGCCCTGCAATAGGGGTACGTCCTTGGACAGCCCCCAGTCAAGCCCTTTGTTGACCCATGACGTCAGCCGTTGTGGGGGGCCCGAGCGAAAGGCGGGCGACGGCCTCTGCCTGCTGCCCCTGGGAGCAGTGATGTAGAACCACTCCTGTTGCCACAAGCCGAGCTCCTCCTGAAAAGAGCCCTCAGGCCATGGAGCATCGGCCCTCTTGCTTATAACCTCCCCGCCGCACTCTGCCTGACGCCCCTCAATCATCTTCGGCTCCATGTTGAAGGTTTTGAGCCACAAACCGAAGTGAGGGGTAGTGCGGAGAAAGGCTTCACAGACGACAATAAATGATGAGATGTGGAGGATGGACTCCGGAGCCAAGTCGTGGAATTCCAACCTATAGTAAAACATGAGCCCCCTCACGAAGGGATCCATCGAGAAGCCTAAACCCCAACGGAGGTGAGACACGAACACAACACTCTCGCCAGGCTCGGGAGTAGGAATGACTTGCCCTTGGGCAGGCAACCTATGTGAAATCTCATAGGTTAAGTACCTGGCTTCTCTCAGTTTAAGCACGTCCTCTTCCGTGACGGAGGAGGGCATCCACCGGCCCTGTAGGTCGGAACCGGACATTGTCGAAGGTCCGAAGTGGCCGAATCTGGAGCCCTGGGTGTTGGAACTCGGGGCGAGGGGCGGATTCGATTGAGGATTGAGGAAAAGGAACGGGCCTTGGTCTCATTATAAAGAGGGAGAATACCAAGAGCCGTCCCCGTGACCGTTTGGAACTCGCCTTCGATGGAGGGGGCGTGGCGACGGGCGCGGTTGGGTTACCCACGTCCGTATTGATGGTGATTCCGTAATAAGGGGAACACGATCTCTGCTTCGACAAGACGTGCCAAGGAAACCGCTTCGCTAAACGCACTGAGGTGGTATAATAAAAATGATTCGAGTAAGGGCTTAGTTGTGGTGTGACGTAATGCCACAAAATACGTCAGTAGATTGAACTTGTGTAAATATTATTCTCTCTACGGTGGTACGTGGAATTTATTTTACAGAGCCGGACACTATCCTGGTGTTCACAATCTTCTATGAATTATTCGGAGGAGGAACCCGCCTTGGAATGCCGAAGACAATATGCACGCCGGACTCGTCGTCATTGAAGCCTGGTTCAGGGGCTACTGAGGGAGTCCTGGACTAGGGGGTGTCCGGATAGCCGAACTATCATCATCGGCCGGACTCCAAGACTATGAAGATACAAGATTGAAGACATCGTCCCGTGTCCGAATGTGACTTTCCTTGGCGTGGAAGGCAAGCTTGGCGATACGGATATGTAGATCTCCTACCATTGTAACCGACTCTATGTAACCCTAGCCCTCTCCGGTGTCTATATAAACCGGAGGGTTTTAGTCCATAGGATAGAACAACAATCATACCATAGGCTAGCTTCTAGGGTTTAGCCTCCTTGATCTCGTGGTAGATACACTCTTGTACTACCCATATCATCAATATCAATCAAGCAGGAGTAGGGTTTTACCTCCATCGAGAAGCCTGAACCTAGGTAAAAACATCGTGTCCCTTGTCTCCTGTTACCATCCGCCTAGACGCACAGTTCGGGACCCCCTACCCGAGATCCGCCGGTTTTGACACCGACACTCCATTAAAAGAAACTATGTTAAAGCTGCTTTATGTGATCTAGGAGCCGGTGTTAGTGTTATGCCCTTCTCTTTGTATCGAAGACTTGATTTGAATAAGTTGACACCAACTGATATCTCTTTGCAAATGGCTGATAAATCAATTGCTATACCCATTGGTAATAGTGAGGATGTGCCTGTCGTAGTTGCAAATGTTACTATCTTAACAGACTTTGTTATTCTTGGTATACCCCAGGACGACAGTATGTCGATCATCCTTGGTAGACCCTTTTTGAACACTACAGGGGCTATTATTGATTGCAATAAAGGTAATGTCACTTTTCATGTCAATGGTAATGAGCACACGGTACACTTTCCGAAGAAACAACCTCAATTGAATAGCATCAACTCTATTGGAAAAGTTTCAACGATCACTATTGGAGGTTTTGAACTCCCTATTCCTACTGTCAAAAGAAGTATGAAATTCTTATTGTTGGGGACATGCATATCCCCGTGGAGGTAACCTAGTGTTATACGATTATTCTCCAGTTTCATGTCATTGGGAAGACGTTGTTAATAAGACTTGATCAACCTTATTAATGGATTCCTTTTGACGGGCATGTGGTCGATGAATTTAGTAAGCACAACTTTCTGTACCCACTTTTTACTTTCTATTATTTAGAATAAAGTAGAAATGCCATGATTATGATATTTTCTCAATTTTCCGTGCAATAAAAATGACCAGAAAATAAAAGTTCTCCAAATGCCCTAAAAATTTAATATAATTTTTTCTGCAAAATATAAAAAATAGTGGCACTGAACACACCCTAGGGGGTGCACCTGTGAGCCACAAGCTCACAGGGCACGCCCACCCCCCTGGGCGTTCCCAACAAGCTTGTGGGGCCCACGTAGGCCCCACAATTATTATTGCCACCCATGCTCTTCTTCTTCCTCTAGAAAAATCACTTGCTTGTTCAAACCCGTGTTCTTGCTCATCTTGCTGTCATTTTCGATCTCCTTGCTCGGAACTCCGTTTCCGAAACTGTTTTGGGGGATTGTTCGTCGGTATGTGACTCCTCCGTTGGTCCAATTAGTTTTTGTTCTAGTGGTTTATTATTTGCACATTTAGCATTTGTTGGTGACCATGTTCTTGATTGCATGTCAAATTTGTATGGTTCAAACTAGTTTTGGTGCATGATATGGCCTCTCTAGACACTTGTCGGAGTAGTTACTATCGATTTTTTTGAGTTTATTTTTACTTTTATTTTGAGTTACTAAAAATTTCAGAAATTTTCAAAGAAAATAAAAACCACGAGGAGGTGGTTAATGGGCTCATCAATCCGAAATTCGGAGGAAACAACCGAAGGAGAAGCCCAAATACCATCTTCCATGTGAGTGGCCGTGTAACACATTCTTCAAGGAGGCGGGAATTTATGAGGATTTCTTTTACTTGGCGCACAATGCCGGCATCATTCCCTTCCTCAAAGATAAGTGTGATCAATACCTCCTACTCACTAATACCTTCATGCAAAGCTTTCACTTTTATCTTAGGAAGGAACCACCCATGGTAGAATTTAACCTCTATGATGTGCCTAAGGAAATGACACTATATGATTTTTCTAATTGCAAAATACCTTATGAGGGCAGTCATAGTGACTCACGTACTAGAGACATGGATGATTTTATCTTTGAAACTAATGTGGGAGGGGAGAGTGAAGCACTCAGTGTGTCCGATCTTGCTATTTTGCGCCATGTTTTATATGCTGATAGAACGTTTAGTTTGGGCACTATGGTTGCTCGACGGTTACACACAAACCATTTGAAGGGTGTTATTTTTGGTGGCATTTATGCCTCCCGCCTCGCTAAACATTTTGAGATTCCTATTAGGCATGAGGAGGCGGAGGAGAGGCTGCTACCAACTAAAATTTTAGACTATGCTAGTATGGTAGTGCATCATTTTATTAACAAGGATAAGCATAGGCGATTGCGTTACAACTAAGTATTTAACCAGGGAACTCATGAGATTATTACTTTGCCCGCACCTTCTTTGTTCAATCTTTATTCAGGCAGGTATACTATTATGCCGAGGACATCTACGCACACTAGGGTCTGACACAACCCCCAGTACCTGAGCCATATTAGGAGCCTGTTTATCAGTGGGAGCCACGGGAGCTCTACAACCAGTGGAACCCTCAGGACGCTTCGTAGTATCCAGAGAGGGTTACTTGAAGTTGTGGCCATATACCAACTTAGGCCAAAAGCCTGAGCTTGGGGGAGTACATATTTCTCACCGACATTACATTCATGCATCACACCTTCATTCTAGTTTTCGGTGTTCATCCTTTTTCATTGTACAATCCAAGTTAGTTTTATTTTTTCTTTCTTCTCGTGTGTTTGAAAAACTTTGATAAAATCCAAAAATATTTATCACTTCTTTTTGGTTTTTGTTTAAAGTTTAAATTAGTAGTAGTATTAAAAGTAAACCCAAAACGATTTCTCGTTCTTATTTTACTTGTTGGGAGCTTTCCCTTGTATATAGTTTTTCTCGTTTTTGTTTTTCCTTCATTATTGCTTTCCTCGGGAAAACAAAAACTCAAAATATTTTAGTGTGTTTCTTTGAAATTATTTTCTCTTCTTTGGGTTGTCGTAAGGAGAAGACCACGATGAAAATGTTTAGTGGCTCTCATATGCATGATTGTTGATCTATCGAGGAGCCCATATTACTTTGTCTTCTCCTTTAAATAAAAGTTTGCAGATTCCAGCTTAGTCCACGACACATGCACTCTTATTATTATTCACATCATCCGGCCGTGCAAGTGAAAGGCAATAATGACGAAATTTGATGAATTGATTTAGGTGAAAAAAGCTGCTATGAACTCAACCTATTTTTTTTGTAAACATGATTAGCTCATCGTTCTTGATTCAACCTATTATGAGGAAACATGTTTGCAATGACAATTAGAGATCATAGCTACTCATGCCATGCTTAATTAGTTAGGAGTGGATAATGGTTTACCTTGAGTGTCAACATGCATTTAAAATGGTTATGATTTAGTATGATAGGATGGTATCCTCCTCTGAATGATTCAAGTGGATTGACTTGGCACATGTTCATGCATGTAGTTGAATCAAAACCAACAAAGCCTCCACAATATCTATATTCATGGTGGATTATATCCTACTCATGCTTGTAGCCAATGTTGATTAATCTCAATGCACGTTTATGACCGTTGTCGCTCTCTAGTTGGTCGCTCCTCAATCTATTTGCTAGCTTTCACTTGTACTAAGTGGGAATACTGCTTGTGCATCCACTCCTTAAACCCAAAGTTATTCCATATGAGTCCACCATACCTACCTATATGCGCTATTTACCTCCGTTCCAAGTAAATTTGCATGTGCCAAACTCTAAATCTTCATAATAATCTATTTTGTATGCCCGAATTGATCATGTAGCGACAGGGGGCTGTCAGTATCTTCCATGCTAGGTGGGTTATTCTCACAATGAGTGTTTATTTGCTTGTCATCCACGAGAAAGTGGCTGGTAATCAGGATACCCAGTCCTATGATCAAAATGAAAATCAAAATATAATAATGAACAAAACTCCCCCGGATTGTTGTTGGTATGGAGGATACCTGAGGATTCGACTAGCCATGGCTTGTGTTTGTTGGTGGAGGGGGAGTAGAACTTTACCATTCCGTTTGGGAACCGCCTATAATGTGTCTAGCATGGAAGATGGTGAAAACTATCGGTTACTATGTCGAGAATGAAACATACCTCCCAAAATTATACTCATGTCTGTTTTAAAAGCTTCAAGCTCTGGCACCTCTACAAATCCCTGCTTCCCTCTGCGAAGGGTCTATCTATTTACTTTTATTGTTGAGTCATCATCATCTTATTAAAGAGATCACTATTGTCATTTATATGCTTTGTGTTTAGTTGAGTACGAGTATAACTGGATCTCTTTTACCATGAATTACTATTTCTAGTCAATGCTTGAACTTCAGAGCTGCTCTGCATTTATGTTTTGCGGTCTCAAAATGGGATAGTGAGATACCATTTTGTCATATTATATCATGATTGTTTTGAAAAAGTGTTGTCATCCAAGATATCTTATGATTGATCGCTAGTTGGTAATGTCATTGATGTGAGTAAATGTGAGACCTAAATGTTATCGTGAATATGGTTAGTTCATAATTTTTGCTGAAAACCTGAACATTGGTTAGACATATTTGCAACAACAAGATCAAACAGAGTTTGTAAAGTTTTTCTTTGTCACTTTCAGTTTCTCAACTAAATTGTTTGAGGACAAACAATGAGTTAAGCTTGGGGGAGTTGATACATCTCCGTCGTATCTACTTTTCCAAACACTTATGCTCTTGTTTTGGACTCTAATTTTCATGATTTCAATGGAACTAACTCGGACTTACGTTGTTTTCAGCAGAATTGCCATGGTGTAATTTTTGTGTAGACATCAAAGTTCTCGGATTGACCAGAAAATTTACGGAGAATTTTTGTGGAATACATAAAAAATATTGGCTGAATAATATACCAGAGGGGGCCACCCAGGAGCCACAAGCCCAGGGAGCGCGCCCACCCCCCAAGGCACGCCCTGCAGGCTTGTGTGCCCCCTGGACCTCCGGCAACCCTAACTCCAACTCCACATATACCTATTCGCCAAGAAAAAAATTAGGGAGAAGGATTCATCACATTTTACGATATGGAGCCGTCGCCCATCCCGTTCTTCATCGAGAGGGCTGATCCGGAGTCC
Organism: Triticum dicoccoides; assembly: GCF_002162155.2. Classification (NCBI taxonomy): domain Eukaryota; kingdom Viridiplantae; phylum Streptophyta; class Magnoliopsida; order Poales; family Poaceae; genus Triticum; species Triticum dicoccoides. The sequence goes on along the minus strand of NC_041389.1, from coordinate 221,446,273 downwards.
GTTTGGGGCGCCGGAGGGTGGAATTGGTCACCATCATCATTATCAACCTTCCACCATCACCAATTTCATGATGCTCACCTCCGAGAGTGAGTAATTTCTTCGTAGGCTTGCTGGACAGTGATAGGTTGGATGAGATTTATCATGTAATTGAGTTAGTTTTGTTAGGGCTTGATCTCTAGTGTCCACTATGTTCTGAGACTGATGTTGCTATGACTTTGCTATGCTTAATACTTGTGACTAGGGTCCGAGTGCCATGATTTCAGATCTGAACTTGTTATGTTTTAATGAATATATGTGTGTTCTTGATCCTATCTTGCAAGCTATATGCACCTACTATGAGTTATGATCCGCATACCCCAAGGTGATAATAATTGGGATTCTTTCTGGTGATTACCGTACTTTGAGGAGCTCATGTATTCAATAAGTGCTAATGCTTTGTTCCAGATCTTTATTAGAAGGAGGCCTTAATATCCCTTAGTTTCCTTATGGACCCCGCTGCCACGGGAGGGTAGGACAAACGATGTCATGCAAGTTCTTTTCTATAAGCACGTATGACTATATACGGAATACATGCCTACATTACATTGATGAATTGGAGCTAGTTCTGTGTCACCCTAGGTTATAATGGCTACATGATGAATATTATCCAACACAATTATCCATTGCTGATACAATGCCTACGATTTTGATATATTGATCTTTGCTAAGTTACTTTTGCCGTTGCTGCTGTTACGATCACTACAAAATTGCTACTGTTTGTGCTACTGATACTATTCCTACTGTTACCATTACTATAAAACTACCATACTACTTTGCTACTAGTCACCTTGCTACAGATATTAAGTCTTTCAGGTGTGGTTGAATTGACAACTCAACTGCTATGCGAATATGCTTTGGCTCCCCTTGTGCCGAATCAATAAATTTGGGTTGAATACTCTACCCTCGAAAACTATTGCGATCCCCTATACTTGTGGGTTATCACTCCACTCCACCCCACATCCAAGACGTAGTAGAAGCCGCCACGCTGAGTCGCCCGCAGTCTCTAGCAGCACCCAACGAAGACGCAAACAACCACGTGACCCGCCTTGGCATGGAACCCTAGATGCTCAGGAGATCATTGACACAGCCTCGGCACAACAGGAAGCAGAAGCAGCCAACACGGCGGCTCATCCATCACCCACTTCAACTCCCATGGTATCACAAGGTGTCGGATTGAGTACCAGGACCATCAGAATTTAGTGTCTGTACCGGCTCTATGAAACGAGCGCATGCCTAAGGACTTCAAAGGCCCCCGCAAGGTACGCAATTACACGACTGATCTTGAGCCAACAGCTTGGATTGAGCGTTATGAGATCGCCATGGATATGCCGGATGTCAGCGATGCAGTTTCCGCCAAGTACCTAACTATGATGTTGAAAGGGCTGGCTCGTACTTGGGTGAAGAACCTGCACCCCAATTCCATCAACACTTGGGCAGAATTGAAGGAGTGTTTCATCAAGCACTTCCAAGGAACCTGCAAGCGCGCGATGGCAATTGTTGACTTACAGCATTGTGTCCAGCGCGAGGGCGAATCAGCTCATCATTGGTCTCGCCGGGTCATGGATATTCTCCATTCTTGCAACAGCATATCAGCCGCCCAGGCCGTCTTAATTTTGGAGAAAAACTACCATTTTGATCCTTTTATTTAGAACCTTGGGTGCCTCAAGCGGACAGTTCAGGACATGGGTGGTCTCATGGATGTCCTTACCAGATACATTGAGTCGAATATGACAAAGGATCCCATGCCGGATGATGAAAAGGCCGACAAAGGCAAGATAAATGGTGGTGGCAAGGGACGGCAACAGAACAACTCCGGGTACAACGACAATCATGGCAATGGTGGCAAGTGAAAGCACCCAGAGGGCGGCTCAGATTTGGTTGCCTACACCAACACCGGTTTCAAGGCCAGAGACGGAATAATTCTGGGAGGCCGTTTAATGCAAATAAAGCCCTCAAAGGTCCGTTTCCCAAGTGTAGTGCTCAGGATAATCCGGCGAACCATTCTTGGGAAAACTGTTTTATTATGCAGCAATTTCGCAATCAAGCTTACCAGAATCACCAGGGTGGCGGCGGCGGAAACCCGGGGCAGCCTAGAGCGGGTGGCTCCAGATCTGGCTTCTCGAGAGCTAGCTTGTCTGGTGGCTTCCAGAACCCTGGTTACCAGGGGTCACATGGCTCAGGGTCTGGCTACCAGGGTTCTGGTAACAATGGAGGTAATCAGCGTTCTGACCAGGGTGTTCAGTAGCAGGGCAACCTGTCAGTTTTTTAGAGTAATCCTAATCAGTTGAATAGCGGGTAGTACCACGCTTTTATGACTAGCACTTGCAAGCGGGATCGGAAGCCCCAAAATCATGATGTCTACATGGTTTAGTCGGCGATTCCTGAGTACTTGAACTGGTCGGAACAACTAGTCACCTGGAGGAGGGCAGATCATCCTCCCCAGGTTGAGAATCCTGGTTGCCTGGCTTTGATGGTGGCGCCTCAAGTTGACAGTTATAATCTCACTAAGGTACTTATGGATGAAGGAAGCATTATCAACATCTTATATTATGATACCTTCAGACGTATGAACTTGTCAGAGAAACAACTCATGCCGTGTTCAACTGTCTTCCACGAGATTGTTCCTGGAAAGTCTGCTTATCCTATTGGGCGGATTAAGCTAGAAGTTGCATTTGGCTATGAGTACAATTACATATCAGAGTTCCTAATGTTTGAGGTGGTCAAGATAAAGAGTCTGTATCATGGCCTTTTTGGGCGGCCAGCTTATGCTCGTTTCATGGCCAGACCCCGCTATGTTTATTTCAAACTCAAGATGCTTAGGCCAGATGACACTATCACAGCCAATGGCGACAAAAGGATTGCTCGTGAGTGTGAAGAGGGGGACGCAGCATATGCTGATTCGTCCTGCGCAACAGAGGAATTGAAGTTTTATACATCCAATGTTGACCCGGTCAACATGACCCCCCTGAAGAAACCCACCACAGAGTCTTATCCCCCGCCCAAGTTTAAGTCAGCCAAGGACACGAAACAGATTAATTTCACCCATCGTGACTCATCCCAACAATTTACTATTGGGACTGGCATGGATCCCAAATAGGAATGCATGCTCGTCGAGCTCATCCATGAGAATCGGGACATTTTCGCATGGAAACCTTCTGATATGCCTGGTGTACCGTGAGAATTCGCCGAGCACCACCTCAATGTTGATCCTAAGATGAAACCGGTCTGGCAATACCTCCGTCATTTTAACGAGGACAGTCGCAAAGCTATCGGAGAAGAAGTGGGCCGGCTCCTAGCTGCCGAGTTCATCATAGAATTATTTCATCATGAGTGGCTGGCCAATCCAGTGCTTGTTCTGAAGAAAAACGACACTTCGCGTATGTGTGTTGATTACACAGATCTTAACAAAGCTTGTCCCAAAGACTCGTTTTCCCTTCCTCGCATTAATCAGATCATGGATTCCACTGCTGGTTGTGAGAGTTTATGTTTCCTGGATGCTTACTCTGGCTATCATCAGATAAAGATGGTTGTTGAGTATCAGGAGAAGACAACCTTAATCACACCCTTTGGGGATTTTTGCTATGTCTCCATGCCTTTTGGGCTTAAGAGCGCGGGAGCTACTTATTAGCGATGTGTACATAATTGTTTTCACAATCAGATTGGGTGCAATGTTGATGCTTATGTTGATGATATTGTGATCAAGTCCCAGAAGAAGGAGACGCTGTAGGATGACCTCAAGGAAACCTTTGGCAATCTTCGGGTTTACAAGATGATTCTTAACCCAGCCAAGTGTGTTTTTTGCGTTCATGCAGGAAAATTGCTAGGTTTTCTGTTGTCTAAATGAGGCATTGAAGCTAATTCGGAGAAAATCATGGTAGTGATTGATACGTCCATTTTGCATCATGTTTTCCTACTATTATTTATAATGTTTTTATGCATAATAGTGCTTTATGGAGTAATTCTAATGTATTTTCTCTCATAATATGTAAGATTCACACAAATTGGGAGAATGCCGGCAGCTGGAATTCTGGACGTGAAAAAGCTACGTCAGAGCTACCTATTCTGCACAACTCCAAATGAGCTAAAAATTTACGGAGAATAATTTTGGAATATATGAAAAATATTGGAGCAAATAACTACCAGAGAGGGGGCACCTGGTGACCACAAGACACCAGGGCACGCCAAGCCCCCCGGGCGTGCCCTGGTGGGTTGTGGTCAGCCCGGCCCACTTCCAGTGTCCATCTTCTGGTATATAGGTCATTTTGACCTAGAAAAAAATAAGGAGAGGACTTTCGGGACGGAGCACCGCCGTCTTGAGGCGGAACTCTGGCATGAGCACTTTTTCCCTCTGGCGGATCGATTCTGCCAGGGGAACTGCCTTGACGGAGGGGGAAATCGAAGCCATCGTCATCACCAACAACCCTCTCATCTTTTGGAGGCCAATCTCCATCAAAATCTTCAACAACACCATCTGCAGGCTTTCTGGGAACCAGGGTACCTAGACTTGCCTGCCTGCGGCCCATGGCGTGGCTCTATCAATGGCCTGCTATGACCCATCTTTGGCACCCTCAAGACAAGACCCTCGCGAGGGGCCAAGCCTCGTGAGGCGGATGATGCCAAGACCTTTGGAGGGGGCGGCTTCCTCAGGCTGGCTCCTGAGGAGCGGAGATTTCTATGCAAGCGCCCATCTCACGAAGTTTGGGTGACGCAAGCCATGACGACCAAGGCCATGCAGGCGCCAGCCGATACAGAGTAGCAGGTTTCCTCTTTGGTGCTAAGGAGGCAAGCGCAGACGCGGAGTACTAAGGAATCAGCCAACGAATCAGCCAACGGTTTCCATTCCCGTGAAACAAGACCAAGACCGCCAGGATGGCAGGACGGATGTCATCGCCGAGCCAACCACGGCGTCACGACCTGAAGCTTTGCAGGCGAAGACTACCTTTCGTCAGGATAAGATGTACTACTTGTCCCCCTTCAAAATTGGCCACTGTGGGATCCCTTTCCGCCTTCGTTTGGTGGAAGAGGACCAAGGCCACTATAAATATAGCTTAGCCACCACCATAGGAGGGGATCGAAGATCCGGGATCCAACCCAAACCCTCACAAGCTCACACCCACACAAGAACAGACCTCCTAAGGTTATTCTTCCCCCTGTATTAGTTCATCCTCAGCCCCTCGCGAGGCTAATCCACCACAAAGCAGGAGTAGGTTTTTACACCGCAAGGTGGCCCGAACCTGGGTAAACTGTCGTGTCACTTTTCTTTCCTGTTCAACGAGCTAGGCCGTGAGAGCGACGAGTTGGTTGGCTGGAGAGGTTGAGTTCTCCGCACAAGCCCCAGAGTTCAAACCTTTCTTGGGTCTGTGGAGCCCTGAATCTGACATTTGGCGCACAAGGTAAGGGCGTGTCAAAGCCTGTCTCCTAACGGTTGTTTCGCCGCTGCACCGCCGTTCTCATGGATGACACTCGTCGAGTTCGTGCTAAGCGTCGGGCGACCCTTGCCGCCCGCGTTGCTTAGACAGTGCCTGCGGGCGACTGATAACCCACAAGTATAGGGGATTGCAACAGTTTTTGAGGGTAGAGTATTCAACCCAAATTTATTGATTCGACACAAGGGGAGCCAAAGAATATTCTCAAGTATTAGCAGTTGAGTTGTCAATTCAACCACACCTGGATAACTTAGTATCTGTAGCAAAGTATTTAGTAGCAAAGTAGTATGGAAGTAACGGTAATAGTAGCAAAAGCAACAGTAGCAGTTTTTTAGTAATTGTAACAATGGCAACGGTAAAGTAAATTAGCAAAGCACAATATGTGAAAAGCTCGTAGGCATTGGATCAGTGATGGATAATTATGTCGGATGTGATTCCTCATGTAATAGTTATAATGTAGGGTGACATAGAACTAGCTCCAGTTCATCAATGTAATGTAATCCTCTACAAGAATGAAGTGCAGGATGTCTTCAGATGCTTTTCCAATCGTTCCATGATGAACTATGGCATCAAGATCAAGCATATCAGAAGTGACAACGGCACTGAGTTCAAGAACACCGGCCTCGACCTTTATCTGGATACTATGGGTATCACTCATGAGTTCTCTGCTCCATACACACCTCAGCAGAATGGCATCATGGAGCGTAAGAAGAGAACCCTTATTGAGATGGCCCGAACGATGCTCGATGAGTACAAGACTCCACGGAAGTTCTGGCCTGAAGCCATTGATACTGCATGCCACGTCATAAACTGTGTTAATCTTCACAAGCTCCTGAAGAAAACGTCCTATGAACTCCTGACTGGTAAGAAGCCAAATGTAAGCTACTTCAGAGTATTTGGTGCTAGGTGCTGGATCAAGGATCCACATCACACTTCAAAATTTGCATCGAAAGCACATGAAGGTTTTATGTGCGGTTGGATGAGACTAACGGCTCGCAAAGAGAGCACCTGCCAATTGTGCTAGATGAAGTACCTCCAAGTGAACCAATCAAGCAGATGGGAATTGGAGAGATCATACCGTTTAAAGCTCAGACTGAAGAGGAACTTATCATTTCTACACCTAATCAAGCTAAAGACAATGCTCAGCCAGAAGATAGTCCCCCAAATGATGACATTGATCAGCAAGAGGAAAATGTTCGTCCTGTTCATCCTTGTGTTGCAAATGAAGTACAGATTGAGAAGATAATTGACAGCATCAATGCACCTAGTCCACTCACTCATTCTAGAGCTACTCAAAGAGCAACACAGATATCCAATTTTTGTGGGCATTTTGCATTCGTCTCAATTTTGGAACCCAAGAAAGCCGCTGAAGCCTTCATGAAACCTGAATGGATTCAGGCTATGCAAGAAGAGCTTCAACAGTTCGAGTTGAACAGTGTGTGGGAATTGGTCAAGTGTCCTGATCCTCGAAATCACAATATCATTGGCACCAAATGGATATATCACAACAAGCAAGATGAGCATGGTCAAGTTCTCAAAAATGTAGCACCCCGGATGTAACTTTCCATATTTGTCACTCCAACTCTTGCCATTTTCGGCTATGTGTTATGATATTCCCTCTGTGGTTGGGTTTTTGTCTTCCGTTTTGCATTTTGTTCATGTCATGCATCTCATATCATGTCATCATGTGCATATCTATTGCGTACGTGTTTGTCTCATGCATACGAGCATTTTCCTCGTTGTCCGTTTTGTAATCCAACACTCCCACATGCACCGACGCACCCCTCTTATATCTTTTCGTGAGCGGGTGTTAAACGTTCTCAAAAAGGACCGAGGTTTTCCAAGTGGCCTTGGTACACCACCGGTAGACCACCTGTCAAGTTTCATTCCATTTGGAGGCCGTTTGATGCTCCAACGGTTAACCGGGTATCCGCAAAAGGCCTCTTGTGTGGTGCAGACCAACACCCCTTCAAAACAGCCCAATAACCCATCTAACCCCCCCTCCCCGTGCTCTCCGTCATCGGATCACGATCGTGTGGGCGAAAACTACACCTCATTTGGACACTCCAAACTCCTCCTACCTATAAATATGTCCTCCCCGTCCAAAATTCGGGTCCAAACCCTAGATCAAAGAGCCCCCGCCGCCACCGGACACGTCCGGCCTCGCCGGACAGGAGCCTGCCGCTGCCCGCGGCCAATCAGGGTGCGCCACGTGGCATCGCGCCGCCTCCCACCGTCGAAGCCCGCCGGGCCCGAGGCCGGCCCCCGAGCCCATCTCCGCCGCCGCCAGGGCCCGAGCTCCCCGCCGTCTGCCGCTGCTTGTCGCCCGCGCCTCCTCCAACCGCCG